>NC_141098.1:23427785-23437785 GCF_041138505.1 Cibotium barometz
GCTTGCTTGTGAGGAAAGCAACACCAGATTGCTATAGGAGATGACTTCTAGAGACTTGGCACTCTACCAAGTAGGATGTATGCTTATCGGGCTATCGTCAAATGGTTAGGAAATGACTTATGTAAACTTGGCACTCTACCAAAAGTAGGATACATCCTTATGCAGGCTATGGCCAAATGGTTAGGAGATGACTTACATAGACTTGGCACTCTACTAAGTAGGATGCATGCTTGTGCGCAAACGTGACTAAATGTAGCCAAATGGCTAGGAGACAATTTAGTTGGCACTCTACAAATAGGATGCATGCTTATTGGGCCTATGTGATTGCAAGTGTGTTGGATAGCAAACTGAGAACACATTGTTCTTAGGTTGTTATTTGAGAGACCAAATAGTCTCAGATGGCCATGTGAGCTGCGCACACCTCCCATCGGACTTTGTTATATTCTAATAAGGTCCTAATCAAATGATATTGTCGGTTGGTCATTTTGGACCAAGTTGTGGGTTGGCTAAAGTTCTTGACCTACATTTATCTTGACCTTGGGTATTATATATAGACTAGTGTTTGGGCGAATTGCTAAGGTTATGCCTTGGAAGCCAAATGTTGGAATTGCCATCATGGAAGCCTTAGTCTTCTAAGAGACATTTGGACACCCAATGCTGTCGAGAGTGATGAAGGTCCATGGTTATTGAGGCTTCCGGCTTTTTTGTCGAGACGAGGCTTTGAGCTATGATTTGGTTGTCAATGCAAAGGATAGGCTTTTGATTGTGGCTTTGAGAGCCACAAGTGTGTGTTGCCTTCATGGAAGCCTTGAGCTTTGCACGTTGGTAGGCAACTAGCATTGTTGGCTACATTGTGCGTGGGGTTGCCTAACACGTGGCTGTGGGACCTTTTGTCACGGCTTCCTGGGGAGTTGTTGTGGGGAATGAGCACAGGAGGCATGCTTGGGTAGCTAGAGATGAGTGTAGCCTTATGCTCGTACAGGTGGTCAAGGGGACGAGCCAATGTTGAAGCTTTGGCTAGAATCCCTAAGCGGCAAGAAGATTCTTGGGCACCCACCATTGATTATCATGATAAAGATATGAGGTCAGGGTGTTTGCATTGTGGGTGGTCATGGTTGTGGATGACTCCGTCGGTCCTCGCTAGGGAACTCGAGGACTACCATCACAAACACTAGTGTTGGGGGAAAGGGAGCGTGGATCCTCTTAGGGAAGTACAGGATGAGTCAACCTCACTAGCTAGACATGCAAGACCTATGCTCGAGACTCGCTAATGTGCTCTTTGACCACCACCTAGCACCGCAGTATCCCTACAAGCCTCTCACTCACACCACACCCAACTGACCACTCACTCACCTCACTCACACAGAGAGATAGACAAAACCAAAGAGTGTAACACTGTATATCCAAATGCCAAAAGAATGATACAATAGAGACTGTTTTCCAACAAAGAGTATGTCATACACTAGAGAATGTGCTACGCCCCCAGAATGTCCTCTCCAAGAGAATGCTCCCCTTAACTCCTCCTTGGGTGTCCTCCTCCTCTAAGTCCCAACCCTCGTCATGTTGTGTAAAGGGAGGGTCTTCCGTCGGGAAAAGGGAGATGGTGCTCAAGAGGATCTCACCCTGCCTTGGGAAAGGTAGAGGGGTGTTACCTCCAAGAGTACCCCCCTCAGAGTTGGCCATGCACGTCGTAAGTGACACTGGTAGTCGGAGGACCTGATGGGTCGGAGATGTCAAAGGGCACACAACACAAATGATGCCTTCTATCTTTCTTCTGTCCCAACCATTGTCCAAAAAGTCTAGTGCCTTACTTGACTTGTTGCAAATAAACATTGTTGAAGTATTTCTTATTTCTTCATCAAAGAAAAAGTCAACAAACACTTCAATAGGCATAAAAATAGTAAGCTTGACATTCTTTGTTGCAACAGCAGATGCCTTAAGAGACTTTTGTATGTCGTGATGCAAACTGATCCTATAACTTTCACTACTTTGTGAAGTTGAAAATGGCCAATCTTTGCTTCCAAATAATGGGAGGGGTAATGGAGTCAAACGACCCCATCGAGAAGACGCGTTTGGTTCAAAGTACTGCATAAACATAGAAAAATATGCCGTGGTCTGCAAGATCTCTATGAGTTCTTCCTTTGTAAATTTGTTCTCCTACATATGCCTGGAAAGCATAAAAAATCCCACTTATACTCTCCACTGGTTGCCAGTCTATCCTATTGGATGGATAAATATCTGCATAAAACCAAAAGATTAGACATTTTTAAAACAACAATTAGACACTTTCAAAAAAATGAGGAGATAGGATTGAATGGACAAACAACTGCATAATAACAACAATTAAACACTTTCAAAAAAATAAGGAGATAGGATTGAATGGACAAATAACTGCATAATAACAACAATTAAACACTTTCAAAACAAAAGAAGCTTTGACTGAAATACTACTCAAAGTTGGGACGATATCGTGGAAGACCAGGAGGAAATTTTTTCACCCTCAAGTCTACATGCTAGAAAACATGTTGTATTAGTACCTCTGTCACACGCTTGCTAGATTCACATACCTTGAACTCTTTAACTTGTCCCTTGAATAGCTCCACAAATTCATTAGCATTTCTTCTCTTCCTCTTCCTTCTCTATAAAAGTACCCAGCTCCCGATTGTAATTGTAGATGGTATCCATGTCCCATCGTCCGTATTATAACTATTGAATACAGTAATAGCTTAAATGCTAGTACAAGGCTTTCTATAGGTTGCCATTTTGTGTAGCAAAAGAGACACACGGAAGAAGAAGATGAGAGCTTAATTTGTAGGAGACTTAGAAAAAGAAAGAACGACTGTTGGAGACGAAGAAGATCAGAGCTAGTTTTGAGGGGAAACTTAGAGATTCTCTATCATTAACTACCACTATCTTTTAGCTTACATGCAAAGATTCGGTAGTATTATTTTATTATTATTTTAAGTTGAGTAAATGTTATTTTAAGATGCTTTTTGAGCATAATTTTACTCTATTTACTTGAATTCTTACTTTAAAATGCCAAATTTCTCCATACTACGGAAGCCTCTTTCTCATTGGTTGAGCACCACTCTCTCTCTCTCTAAAACTAAAAGGCCCAAAAAATGAGCCCACATTTCTCCTAATGACTTCTCTTATTTGATCATGATACACAAAGTGATGCTGTAAAGTTATGTTATAGGGGAGACTTCTCAAATATGATCACAAGACTATAGGGAACCTTTATTTTCCTCCACCAAAGGCTAGTTTGCGTCTACAAAGGAGCCTTTGTTTGCCTCCATTGAAGGCTAGTTTTTGGAGGCATGTTTCATGGAAAACTAAGGCCTAGACACCAACTTTTGGGTAGCTTACTTGTGGGCATCAAATGGCTCTAAAAATCTATCCATAGCCTCTACTACTTATAGGATTAGTTTGCATATCAATTCTTTGATCATTCTAAGAATAATTTAGGGCTCTATTGTTGAGGAGATTTCCCAGATGAGGTCATATGGGGTTGCATAAAGCCTTTGGGTGCCTTTTTACTGAAGGCTGGTATATCTAGAGGTATCTTCTAATGAATTCTTAGGCCTCGATGTCAACCTTTGATGATTAGCGTGCCTATGGGCATCTTATGGCTCTAAAATTATAACTGTAGCTAGTGATCAAACTAGCTTGAGTATCAAATTTTAGCTCTTTTTTTTTTGTCTTTCAACATGCACTAGATTCTTGTGTATGTGTACATGATTCTCCTACCTCTGAGCAATTTCAGCTCTTTATAAGAGATTTTTTGGATTTTATTATCCCCTGGAGAAGCTATTTTGATGCATGTTGTGCCTTTTGGGCAAGATAAGTATGGCATCTAACATTTTGAGCTCCCTTTGGGTTGGTGGACTAGTAGTTATCTTATGCCTTTTGAGCAAGATATGTATGGCATATAACATCTTTTGTAGACGAATCCAATGGGTTTCATCAAAATACATGTCTATAGGGTCCAATTCTTGCACTACTTCAAATGCTTCATGAGACTTATATGTCTCATTCATCTTTCTAACATATACATAAGCTATCTCCATCGATAACTTCATGAGACTTATATGTCTCATTCATCTTTCTAACATATACATAATCTATCTCCATCGGTAACTTAGAGGTTGTAGTTCTAACTGTGGTAGATTCTCCCTATTCTTGTTGTGTAGTAGCACCCATCTCCTAAGACTCTCCATGTGGGAGATGCAAGGTAATGTAACCAAGTTTGGTAGATTAAACATGTTTGTATTATAGGTTACTTGTTGCTATGAGTGAAGAGGTGGTTATTGCTGTTGTGTTAATGTGAATGGGCTCCCTTTCAAGAGGATTGTGCGTGAAATTTGTGAGCAATGGAGTATTGGCATGCGATGGCAAGCATCTGCATTATTATGTATTCAGAGGACTAGATCATCGAGTTTTTTGAAGATGCTTACTTTCTTGCCGCTCATGCCCATAGGTTAACAATAATGCTGAGGGATTTTGATACCCTTCGTCAATTGTTGCGGTATAGATATTACCAAATGCTTGTTCCTGTTTCTGTAAAGCAATCCTCGAATGTGGCATATCCTTACAGTTCCCCCCCTCCATCCTCGTACACAAGGCCATCTGAGAGCTCCCGTGCTCCTCATGACATGGACACCCATTCGCAAAGTAGGTTAAGACTAGAGCACCCCAGTGATAATGCCGCTCAAGCAAAACCTCATACACAACTAGAACTGGAGGCACAACCACACTAGAGGACCAACCACAATTGGAGGCTACTGCAACATAGCCAGAACCCTCCGCTGAAGTTGAGTTTATTGCAGAAGAAAAAGATGAAGACAGGATAGAGAGGGAATTAAGTCTAATTGAACCAGAGAATATCAGAGAATTGAGAGTTTTGGAGGCTACTACACCGGTTAGAGCGGCATTTTCACTTCGGGGCCAAATACTTGTCAGGTGTCTGGATGGATTCGATTTACATGTTTTGAGGAATGATGCAATGGAAATCACAGATAACATTGTCAATATTTTACTATGATATGTATAGTATATATAATGCATAATGTATATAGTATGATGCATGACTGAGCTATAAGTACCAGTGGACTAATTCTTTGTTCTTTTCATTGTTGCCTTTAAGTATTGTATATTACTACTACAGAAGAGGTCCAAAACTGTACATATACTGTGGATCCTCTTATTTTCGCGGCATTATAAAATGATAGCTCATCATTTTTGAGCCTTATGTCCTGGTTTGAACCAGTGAACCTTGATTTGGCAAGACTTATTTTCATGACTTACCATGAAGAGTGAGTCTCATGATGTTAAGTTTTGAATTGACATCAACTATTTGGTAATCTATATGTGTTTTCTTTAATAACACCTATGTCCTCTGTTTTTTTCAGCCAACACTAAAGTTTGCTTTTGTACGACGTTGAGCAAAACACGTGTTATTTTGCAAACTCTATTTAACAATATCATGGCCACGTTAAAGAGTAAGTCCCTATTGACATTTCCCTCTTCCACAAGCATGTAGATTTATTTAGGCAGGATAAGCTGATGCTTGTTTTTTTACCTCTCAGATGTGCTCAAAAATTTGTATATGCATTGGAACATCTCTTAATGGAGTCAAACCTTGTACAAAACATGACATATCGTAGGATAAGAGTGCCAGTCTAGCCCAGAGATGTCAATGTGGATGGAGGATGGCCCTAAACACCTACCTTTTAATAAAGAAAATTTTTGATATTCCTGATGTAAGTGATGTTTGTTAAGTGATGTTTGTAACGTAGACTTGCATAATCTAACATAGTTATAATGTCCCTAACAAAGCTTTTCTCTGTGTACAAGAAATAATTCTGAACAAATATGCTTCCTTGCACGTAAAATAGCTCAAGACCAAAGCTGTACAAAGAATTATTTTGGCTATCCATGATCGTGTAGAAGAAGAGATCAGGATGGCAAACGAATTTGCAAGGGAAGCTACAGAGAAAGTACGTCAGTGAGACGAGGAGTGGCAAAGACAAGTCAAAGCACATGTGGCTACCCTCCTCAATGATAATGACAGGTTGCAAGCTGAGGTGGATGAATGGGTGGAATCCAAAAGGCAGGTCGAGATGCAGGCGGAGTGGGAAAGAGAAGCAAGACTGTGGGAAGAAATGGAAAGACTACAAGAGGAGCAAAATCGAAGGCTGCCTCAGTGCACACTTGAGTTCTCAATCACGGCGTCGCTTCCGTCCCCTAGAGTCTTCTGATCGTTATCAACATCATTAGACTTTTACTTACATTTGTAACATTAACATTAATTATGTAGTAAGAGACGTGACATTGTTTTGTAAGAAAAAAATCTTTCATATATTAAATTGCTTTTGGAGTTACAATGTTTTGATTGTCATCATTGACTAATCAAGTGAATAGTATGAGAGACAGATTCTTTGCAGAAAGTCATTTTCTCTTTTCACCTTGGCACTTGTAAAAAAAAGGTTTTGTTAGTGGTATCTTTCATAATGTTATGCACAGCATACTAAATGGTGATATAAATATAAATGGTTTACCTTTTTAGTATCCATTGTAAATGTATAATCTTTGGCAATTGTTCAATCTCCTAGTAATGTAAGGTCTTCTCTAATTTAAGAAAGAGATGTTTTAGATAGTGTGTTCAGCATTGTAAGCAATTGCCCTTCCAAAGATATCTCCATTACTAGAGCGTATTCTCGGGATCTGACTCCAAATCTTGATCTAATGGAACAAGGTTTCCATTAACATAATGATATCTAGTGTAGTGAAAAGTTGCAATGAAGTTTTGAGAGCCAATAATATACTTGCAAACTATTGACTTCCTCTCCAAAAAGCAGAAATGATGCCTTCTATCTTTCTTCTGTCCCAACCATTGTCCAAAAAGTCTAGTGCCTTACTTGACTTGCAAATAAACATTGTTGAAGTATTTCTTATTTCTTCATCAAAGAAAAAGTCAACAAACACTTCGATAGGCATAAAAATAGTAAGCTTGACATTCTTTGTTGCAACAGCAGATGCCTTAAGAGACTTTTGTATGTCGTGATCAAAACTGATCCTATAACTTTCACTACTTTGTGAAGTTGGAAATGGCCAATCTTTGCTTCCAAATAATGGGAGGGGTAATGGAGTCAAACGACCCCATCGAGAAGACGTGTTTGGTTCAAAGTACTGCATAAACATAGAAAAATATGTCGTGGTCTGCAAGATCTCTATGAGTTCTTCCTTTGTAAATTTGTTCTCCTACATATGCATGGAAAGCATAAAAAATCCCACTTATACTCTCCACTGGTTGCCAGTCTATCCTATTGGATGGATAAATATCTGCATAAAACCAAAAGATTAGACATTTTTAAAACAACAATTAGACACTTTCAAAAAAATAAGGAGATAGGATTGAATGGATAAACAACTGCATAATAACAACAATTAAACACTTTCAAAACAAAAGAAGCTTTGACTGAAATACTACTCAAAGTTGGAACGATATCGTGGAAGACCAGGAGGAAATTTTTTCACCCTCAAGTCTACATGCTAGAAAACATGTTGTATTAGTACCTATGTCACACGCTTGCTAGATTCACATACCTTGAACTCTTTAACTTGTCCCTTGAATAGCTCCACAAATTCATTAGCATTTCTTCTCTTCCTCTTCCTTCTCTATAAAAGTACCCAGTTCCCGATTGTAATTGTAGATGGTATCCATGTCCCATCGTCCGTATTATAACTATTGAATACAATAATAGCTGAAATGCTAGTACGAGGCTTTCTATAGGTTGCCATTTTGTGTAGCAAAAGACACACAGAAGAAGAAGATGAGAGCTTAATTTGGAGGAGACTTAGAAAAAGAAAGAATGACTATGTTGGAGACGAAGAAGATCAGAGCTAGTTTTGAGGGGAAACTTAGAGATTCTCTATCATTAACTATTACCACTATCTTTTAGCTTACATGCAAAGATTCGGTAGTATTATTTTATTATTATTTTAAGTTGAGTAAATGTTATTTTAAGATGCTTTTTGAGCATAATTTTACTCTATTTACTTGAATTATTACTTTAAAATGCCAAATTTCTCCATACTACGGAAGCCTCTTTCTCATTGGTTGAGCGCCACTCTCTCTCTCTCTAAAACTAAAAGGCCCAAAAAATGAGCCCACATTTCTCCTAATGACTTCTCTTATTTGATCATGATACACAAAGTGATGCTGTAAAGTTATGTTATAGGGGAGACTTCTCAAATATGATCACAAGACTATAGGGAACCTTTATTTTCCTTCACCAAAGGCTAATTTGCGTCTACAAAGGAGCCTTTGTTTGCCTCCATTGAAGGCTAGTTTTTGGAGGCATGTTTCATGGAAAACTAAGGCCTAGACACCAACTTTTGGGTAGCTTACTTGTGGGCATCAAATGGCTCTAAAAATCTATCCATAGCCTCTACTACTTATAGGATTAGTTTGCATATCAATTCTTTGATCATTCTAAGAATAATTTAGGGCTCTATTGTTGAGGAGATTTCCCAAATGAGGTCATATGGGGTTGCATAGAGCCTTTGGGTGCCTTTACTGAAGGCTGGTATATCTGGAGGTATCTTCTAATGAATTCTTAGGCCTAGATGTCAACCTTTGATGATTAGCGTGCCTATGGGCATCTTATGGCTCTAAAATTATAACTGTAGCTAGTGATCAAACTAGCTTGAGTATCAAATTTTAGCTCCTTTTTTTTTGTCTTTCAACATGCACTAGGTTCTTGTGTATGTGTACATGATTCTCCTACCTCTAAGCAATTTCAGCTCTTTATAGAAGATTTTTTGGATTTGATTATCCCCTAGAGAAGCTATTTTGATGCATGTTGTGCCTTTTGGGCAAGATAAGTATGGCATCTAACATTTTGAGCTCCCTTTGGGTTGGTGGACTAGTAGTTATCTTATGCCTTTTGAGCAAGATATGTATGGCATATAACATCTTTTGTAGACGAATCCACTGGGTTTCATCAAAATACATGTCTATAGGGTCCAATTCTTGCACTACTTCAAATGCTTCATGAGACTTATATGTCTCATTCATCTTTCTAACATATACATAAGCTATCTCCATCGGCAACTTAGAGGTTGTAGTTCTAACTGTGGTAGATTCTCCCTATTCTTGTTGTGTAGTAGCACCCATCTCCTAAGACTCTCCATGTGGGAGATGCAAGGTAATGTAACCAAGTTTGGTAGATTAAACATGTTTGTATTATAGGTTACTTGTTGCTATGAGTGAAGAGGTGGTTATTACTGTTGTGTTAATGTGAATGGGCTTCTAAATTGAAGTACACTTAAGTTTATGCTTGTTTCTCCACTATTTCTTCCACTCTAAGTTCCTGAGGACTTATGTGAAGATGATTATAGGACTTATGTGAAGATGATTATAGGACTAGTGGATAACCTCTTTATTGCGGCTTTTGTTTGCTTGTTAATCCCATTTTGGATTAATAAATATGATCCTCCATTTAAGGACATTAATATGTGTCATACAAAGGCACTATAAAAGTTGTACATTATGAGATATTTGCCATCCAAGGCCTTAGTTAGTAAGTTTTTGGTGCCCAAGTGTGAATAAGGGCCAATTGTATATAAGGCATTTTCTTATAATTGAAGGACACAATCCTCTTTTGTGCTATGAGAGCTCTTTCTTGTCTTATGAGAGAGAGAGAGAGAGAGTGATAGAGTGTAGTCTAGGACATGTTCTTTTTCTATGCATGCATGTGTGGAAGAGTGAGCGAGAGATTGCCTTGTGTTGTGGTGCGAGCAACTCTATGATGGTAACAGCGTGGAGGTGGAGAGAGAGAGAGTGATAGAGTGTAGTCTAGGACATGTTCTTTTTCTATGCATGCATGTGTGGAAGAGTGAGAGAGAGATTGATAGAGTGTAGTCTAGGACATGTTCTTTTTCTATGCATGCATGTGTGGAAGAGTGAGAGAGAGATTGCCTTGTGTCTTATGGA
>NC_141098.1:23442785-23500285 GCF_041138505.1 Cibotium barometz
GAAGAAGTTACTTGCATATTTTTTGAGCACATGAGGAGTACTCTTTCCTTTGAGGAGAGGGTGAATTTGGCTACTAAATTTGAGCATCGTTTTTTCCATAGTCCAACTTGGTCTAGGGTTGAAGCTGTTGGATGGAACGATGTTTATCAAATTAAAATACGTTTAGATTTAGACAACTTAGATGAAAATATTGCGCTTATGATTATTAAAGAAAGCATGGGCTTGATTAATCGTTTATGAAATAGACTCTATTGTCCATGTTGAAAGAGATCAAGTACGATAAGTATTTGATGAAGTTATTAAATGTATCCCAAAGCATAAGCTCCTCCGAAAATAAATTTGGTTGTGTTCTTCTTGAATGGATTCAGTTCTAGATTGCTTTTTATATTTGAATGGATTTTATTTTTTCATTATTTTCTTATAATCTTCCTTTGCTAAATATAAAAAAGTTCATGATTGTTATTAATGTATAGTTTGATTATGTTTTACGCAAAGACATGTCATTAAATATCTTAAAGTTGACTTATGACAATAATAAATTGTCAGATACTATCTCCTTTAGGGAGATGCCACAATTGGGCTTTTTTGGATGCTAGCCTAGCCCAAAATGGAAAGTCTTTGGATTTGATGGGTGGGATGATGTTAATCCTCGAAATATTTATATAGTCTTGGACCCTTATAGGTTAGATGACAATCTTAAGCTCCTCTAATCAAAGAGGCATTGGGATTACTAGATGGCTTTTACAGTGTGGGTAGTAGATGTACGAGCTCCGAGGAAAAGCGTTCCATTTTTAGTGAAATTTTGAAGTGCATTCCATTAAGGAAGTGCATTCCATTAAGGAAGTTGGTAAAGATAATGTAATAAGCCTTTGGATTATTGATGGATGTCTCTTTCTCTCTCTCTATCTCTCTCCCTCTCTATTTGTTTGTCTTTCTCTCTCTTTCTCTCATACAATCCTGTAATACACAAATAGTTATTGTTACGTTTTATTGTGTATTTGGATTAGAAAAATAGAGAGATCATAAGTTTATGATTTTTTTGGTTTTTCCGTGTGATTGTGTAGAAGGAAGCACAAGGATGATAGCATCAAAGCTAGTGATTTCGAATGCAATTCTCTGTTCAACTTGCGGTTGGTTTCTTTGTTGGCCTTTTTGTCTTTATCTATTTGTGTGTTTATTGTATGGTTGGCGAGAGAGAGAGAGAGAGAGAGAGAGAGAGAGAGAGAGCACATTAAAATATTTACCACGTTTAAATAATTTACAATATTGGTGTGCTTGGCTACATAAGCTAGAAACATTCCATTTATTAGACTATTGCCTTTGAGATTGTAGAGAGAGTTCTAGAGAGAGTATAATGGGTCTTAGAGAATTTACAAAGTATAGTAGCCTAGAGAATAGCTGTTTTAACTTCATAATGTTCTTAAAATAGTTTAAAAAATTTATGATTTTTCCAATACATAAAATATAGAGAGACACTTATATGTATCTCCTTGATAGTTTTCTAGAAAGAATCTACATTTGTATAGGTAGGTTTCTAGGGTTGGTTATATGTTGGCAAAGATATGAAGAGATATTTGTAGAGCCTTAAGATATTAATTTTGAATTTCAACAAATAGACATTCAGAATGATAACAACCACTCAAGAGATGTACTGGCTCTACTACGAAGGATTCTTTCAATGAAGAAGTAGCTTTATCTATTCCATCGGAGTTGATGAATGTTCAAGCTGCAAATCTCCATCCGGACAACCAAACTCTAAACGTCTACAAAATATTGCAGACATATGTGAACAAACTGAGAAAAATCAGTTTGCTTGTAAGGAGTACTTAGAAGCTCTTTGTGATGAGATCCGTGAAAGTGGCAACCAAAGGGGAGATATGCTAAGAGACAAGTTGTCTCATCATCTCCACCAGGTCCTTAATAGTAATGGTCGGATGGAGGCTAACCAACCAGACATGATTTCTTTTTTCATGGAGAATATGCATGTTGAAATTGGAGAACGTCAAGGCGGATGTAATGGGCAATGTAAAGAACAAGTGGATTCTCTAAAAGAGCAAGTACGTACTTTAGGCTTGGGGATACTGAGTTTTAAGATATCTATGAATCGACTCAATGCTATTATGAGAAAGATGAATCGTATGTTAGAAGCCCGGGTAGTTGCCTAGGGTTTTTGTGAGAGTAATGATGTTTTTACTCAAGGCATAAGTTGTATTGCGACTTGCAGAATTGGCTCTCTCTTTTGGCTATATGTATGAATTTTCCATTTTCTCAAATTCAATACTTCTCTCTTATTTTGTTGTCTCGCACTTTTTTTATTATGTCTTAACTTCTATTTCCTATCTCTGTCTCTCTATCTCTCTCTGTGATTATATATGTTATTATCCTTTATCTTTGTAAGAGATGGATTGTATATGTTATGCTCACTTATTCATCTAGGAAATGGTTTGTATACGTTATACTCATGTATGTATTAAAAACTTCTCTAAGAATTACATTCTTATTGAGCTGAGTCTATTTGGAGCAAGGTCACATGTGTGATAATGGCTATTGAAGTAAAATATCATGTTGGTGTTTGAAGTTAAGAATGTTTTAAAAGGAAGTTAGTATTCCCTATTTTGTGTTTTGAAGGAGATTTGAAGATGCTTAGGAGTTGTTTATACTTGAGTTTAAACCAAGTTCGTCAGTTTCGAGTTTTGGATGCAACACATGTGTCTCACCGTAACCGTTCAAGGACAAGGGCTTGCATTCAAAAACAAAATGTTGCTAATTTAATGAATTACGTTAATGAAAATGAAGTTGGAACATTTGGAAGGGTTGAAAATGAAGAGGAACATAGAGGAATCCATGGTGGAATCCACTTACTCACAAGAAACTAAGCAATTGCCAATGCTATGGTACTTCAAGAACCTATCAATGAACGTCAAAATGCATAGCCACAGAGAGATATAGAGCAAGGCTCTTTTCATTTAATTTAAATGGATGATAATTTTCATCCTATTTGTTGTGTCGTTTGGTGATGTGAAAGATATTAAATCCGAATGTCACTCTATAAGGCATGCGTTTTCATTTCCTCAGAATGTTAAGCACCTAGCAACTATGGTGGTGTATTCCAGAGATTGCACTCTTCACTCTTTAGGAGCCCATACTTATAAGTGCCATTTTTGTAATGCACTAATTTGGAAATGTGAGGCATCAAGAAAGCTAAGATATGTAGGCAAACACTGCTGTGGAAGTGGGAATGTCTCTTTACCACCTTTGGAAAACCCACCTCCTGCATTGGCTGAGTTGCTGCTTGGTAATGATAATACAAGTAAGGAATACAAAAAGAATATCCGCTCTTACAATAATGCCTTGGCATTTGTTTCACTCGGTGCTCACTTGGATAATCAGTTCACTAGGGAGGGAGAGTATTTAATTTCTGAATCCATGGTCCTACCTATCATCGTGTTGGTTCTGTAATACCTGATGAAACACGAGATGCGGCTCCTCGATTTGCCCAACTATATGTGTATGATACAGAGAATGAATTAGAGAATAGACTTCATGGGATGCCTTCTTTAAATCATAATGTACTTAAGAGGTTGCAAACAATGATGTATATGTAGATCTAAGAATGGTTATCGCAATCAACTTCAAGGCAATACTTGGTTCCCAGGAAGTGAGGTAGCAGCTATCATGCCAGGTCAGGGGATGATTTACATGTGGGGCATAGAGATATTCAAATAGTGTCGTGCACAGGTGCTAGAAAAAAATATCTAATCGACACCGTTCATATATGCCTCTATTATATGTTCTTCTATTTCCTCGAGGTAAGGATGGTTGGCATGTTGGAATTCCACTCAATGGTAGGAATAGACAAGGTTCAAATGAGGAGACAAAGACCGTAACTCAACGACAATATTATGCATATAGACTACAAATAAGGGAAGATACAAATGCATGCCTTCTGCGTGGTGGTCAGCTATTTGCAAGAGTACATTGTTGATGCATGCCTTCTGCGTGGTGGTCAACTATTTGCAAGAGTACATTGTTGATGCATATAGTAACATGGAAGAATCTAGATTAGTATGGATACACAATAATCAGAAAGCATTGCGTGTTGAAGTATACCAAGGTCTTACAAATATGGTTAATTCAAGTGATGGGGTCAATAGAGTCTCTGGGAGCATTGCTGGGGGACGTAGGGTAGTTCTACCATCTTCATATACCGAGGGGCCTAGATATATGCATACCAAGATTCAATGGCAATTGTTAGGAACATGGGTACACCTGACCTGTTTATTACCTTCACTTGCAATCCTAAGTGGGATGAAATAACCAATGCCTTACTTCCTGGTCAGGTTCCCCAAGATCGACTTGACTTGACAGCTTGTGTCTTTTATGAGAAACACAAGGACATGATGCACTTATTAGTGAAAAAAACAATATTTGGAAAGGTGTTGGGATTTGTTTCTGTTATTAAATTTTAAAAAAGAGGCTTGCCACATGCATATATATTATTGATATTAGAAAGTGGAAGTAAACCGGTTGAGATTGCACACTATGATATGTTGGTATGTGCTGAACTTCTTGATAAGGTGATGTTTCCTGGGTTGCACACCATAATTAGTCGTTGTAATATCCATGGACCATGTGGGGAACTAAATATGTGCTCTCCTTGTATGGTTAACATGAGGTGCAAACATCGGTACCCTCGGAATTTTTTCGAGACTACTAGCGTTGATGACAACTACAAAGAGACCATGGTAGTTTCATACAAGTAAAGGATCAAAGGGTGGATAGTCGATGGGTTGTTCCATATAACCCTTTTCTGTCTATGAGGTACAAAGCCCATATTAACATTGAAGTATGCTCTACTATTACTGCCGTAAAGTATTTTTATAAGTTTGTATACAAAGTACATGATAGAGTTACAAGACTCACACGGGGTTATTGATGAGGTTAGTAAATATTTGGATGCTGCGGTATGTGTCTACGTCAGAGGCATGCTGGCACATATACCAATATGATTTGCATGATAGAAAGCATGATATACAAAGGTTGCATGTCCATCTCCCAATGCACAACAATGTGATATTCAATGATCAGGATGATTTGCGTGATGTGATTAGTTATGGTGGTGATAGAAACCAAAGAACATCTTTGACTGAATGGTTCAAAGGTAATCAATTGTATATGGATACAAGTAGCCTGCTATATGTTGATTTCCCTTGCAAGTGGGTGTGGAATTAAGCTTTGTGCTTATGGACTAAAAGGAAAAGGGAAAATGTGATCAGACGTATGTATAATGTTACTCTGAGTGTAGGTGAGCAATATTACTTACGCATGTTACTTACTATGTGCAAAGGTTGTAAATCTTTTGAGGATTTACGAACGGTAAATGGACATTTGTATCCCTGTTTTAAGGCTACATGTGAAGCCATAGGAATGCTAGAGAGCGATGAGGAGTAGTATATGTGTCTCCAAGAAGCTGCATTTCAGAAAACAAGATTCTAGCTGCATCAATTGTTTGTCATTATAATGGTTTTTTGTGAGCCTATATCCCTTGGACACCTTTGGAATAAATTCTCCATCGAGCTTTCAAATGCTTTTTCCCATTCCTTGTAGCAGAGATAGTGTACAAATGTTGGTGTTTGTCATTCTATAGCAAAGAATCAAGCTCTGTTACAAATGCAAGACCTCTTACAACAGTATGGAAAGCAGTTATATGATTTTGAAGGGTTGCTTGTTCCCAATAGATCGTGTTGCCAGTGTCAACAATGGTTTGCTGATGGAAGAGATGATGTTTGATTCTGTTCAGCAGGCTGATTTGTCCGTTTCCATGGAAACGAGTCTAAATAGTTGTCAATCAAGAGCATTTGACACTATCCTTGAGGCTGTTTCTTTGAACCAGGGTGGTGTTTTTTTCCTTGATGGACCAAGTGGATCAAGCAAAACCTATCTTTATAATGCCTTGCTATCACAATTACGTGGAGAATCAAGTTGCATTGGCATGTGCATCATTTGGAATAGCCGCATTGTTACTTTCAAATGGTCGTACAGCGCAATCATGTTTTAAAATTCCATTGGTGCTCAATGCTTCTAGCACATGTGGAATTAAAGCTAACAGCCCATTAGGGGAGGTGTTGAAGCTTGCAAGGTTAATTATTTGGGATGAGGCTCCAATGATGCATCGAGACGCATATGAAGCACTGGATAGGACATTGAAAGACATTATGTAGAGTGATACAGTGTTTGGTGGGAAAGGTATGCTCTTTGGTGGGAAAGTTATGCTCTTTGGTGGTGACTTCAGGCAAATCTTACCAGTTGTGCCAAAGGGATCGCGTGAGGACATTGTTGATGCAACGTTATGCCGGTCACATATTTGGAGATATGTGAAAGTTCTAAAGCTCACCCAAAACATGTGGGTTAGACAGAGTGCTTATGATTGTACACAGCAAGAATTTGTTAAATGGACATTACAAATTGGAGACGGCTCTATAGGCCATCCAAACAATGAAGGCAGAGTGGTAATACCACCACAAATGTTAATCCATGGGAGCTCCACTTTGAGTCTAGTAGAATGGGTATACAAATATCTTCAGAGGGTGGAGGAATATGGATGCTTCTTTAAAGACCGTGCTATACTTGCACCATGAAATCTAGAGGTTGATGAGGTTAATGAACTAACCTTGAGTGCATTGCTCGATCTTGAAAGAGAATACCTCAATTCTGATTCGGTTGCTTCTTCCGAGAATGACGCAATATTGTACCCAATTGAGTACTTGAACAGTTTGAACTTGGGTGGTGGTTACCCTCCTCGTCGCTTGATTCTAAAGATTAATACTCCTATCATGCTGCTCCGCAATTTGGATCCTCGGCGAGGACTTGTAATGGTACTAGATTGATATGTAAGAAATTTCACTCAAAGGTGATAGAAGCAGAAATCATTTACAGGTACCAATATTGGAGATAGGGTCTTTATTCCCAGGATAACATTCATACCTACTATGCTACAATTGCCTTTTGACATGAGAAGAAGACAATTTCCTGTAAGGTTAGCCTTTGGTATATCAATAAATAAGTCCCAAAGGACAAACATTGAGTGTATTGGGACTTTACTTGGCCACACAAGTATTCACACATGGACAGTTGTACGTTGCCATGTCACGTGTTAGATCATCTGATGTAGTGAAAGTGTGTGTAAATCATCATATGGAACACGAAAGCAACATAGAAGGTTCAACCGAAGTCTTCACAACCAATGTTGTCTACAAGGAGGTTTTCCAAATGGCATAAATCAGGATGTAAATTTAATTTATGCCCAAAAGGTAGAGAACAAGCTATTGATATAGTAGCTTAGAAAGACTACATTCATAGATATATCTGTATCAATGAAGAAAATGTTTCCAATGATGTAACATGTGTAATCTATGTTGTCTTTCTGTGCAATCTTTCACATTGATGCTTCTCTCTTTGGTATTATTGAATTCATGTGTATAAATCTACTTACATTTATACCATGTAGATCCATAAAAGAGAGTGCCCTGTCATTGCTCAAGAGGTGGTTCTAATTGTTGAGATGGCGGACGGGTGTTGGTGAGTTCCTATTTGTTATTTTTGGACATTTGGATAAGCAAACGTTTACTTTTGACTTGCGTTTATTTATTTTTCTTGCTTGGCACAAAATACTAAACATATATATATATATATATATATATATATATATATATATATATATAGAGAGAGAGAGAGAGAGAGAGAGAGAGAGAGAGAGAGAGAGAGAGAGAGAGAGGGGGGGAGAGAGAGAGAGGGAGACCTTAAAGTGTTATGTAAATTATTAGTGTTGTCAGTGTTATATTTGATATCAGGGGTATATTTCTTAGGATGGAGGTGGCAAGGAGATCATTTTCATTTGTTTATGGTGATGGCCAAGATATTGAAGGTAATTATTTTTTAGACTGTTATAATTCAGGTATTTTTATTTTCCATAATCTATGTAATATTCATAGTTGAATTGTAGACCCTCCATTTTGGGAAGGACAAGCAACAACATCTCTAATTATCGAATTGTTAGAGAGCACCGGTGTTTTACGGTATATATAGAAACTTGTTTTTTATGTAGGTTTTGCATTTTGTTTGATAAATTTATATTGCTATTGATACATTCTTTTCGCAAAAACAGGAAATATCTTTATTTTTTAGAACCCAAATTATTGTTGGGTTTGTATGGTCAAGACTCTTACAAACGAGAGCTTTGGGCTCCTTGGAATTTACAGTTTGAGATTACAAAAGATCACGAATCAACTTCATGTACATGTAATGTTTGTGGACTATGAAAAGCCTAATAGGTTAGATTTTCAAGTCATAGGCACTGGACAATACAGAATTTTTCGGTTTGCTATCTACAAACCTGTTGAAACCCCATTCGCCTCAAATATTGATCTACCAAATGAGTGCTGTAAGGTTTTGTTGTTTTCCTTCTTTTTTCCCATGAAAAGTTTATCTTGCACTAGCTAATGTTTTTTTCTTTAATGTTTTTTGGCCAAATGGAGGCGAGGAGTATAGGCTTCCAAGGAGAGATAATCCAGTTGTTCGAAGATTGTTTTAAAGCTTTGTTCAGGTGTGTTGAGATTGTCAACATTATTTTGGGTTGAAATGTTGGCTGTTTATTTATGCCAAGTTTGGTACTTTATTCAATTAAATTAAGTGCTTTAGGAGTGTATATATAGCAAGCATGGTGTGTTTATATATAGGTTGGCCAAGTGAGGGACCATGGGGCCCATCATGGGCTTCAAATATAAGGCTTACTCCTACTTACCCTTCGAAGATGAGCATTTTTTTTTCAATTGTTTGGAATTAGAAAGTAAGAAAAAAACACACCCGTGCGGCGTGCCATTGCTTTCGCAATGAGGACTTGAACCTGTGATCTTGGGACTCTAGAGCAACACCTCTCTCTATTGCACTAATTTGTGATCGACAAATAAGAATACTCTTGCCCGTCAGGGACGGGTCAAGCCACTAGTCATCATAATGACCATCGCCTTGGTCGCCACACGCCCCCCTTACCTGCGACGTCAACCTTCATCGGCTTGCCCTGTTAAGCCAGCTTCGGCCTTAACTTTTTACTTTTTTTTTTTTTTGAAATTATCAATTACCATTGTAGCTTGTTCCCACCCTACTCATACATCACACCATTTCCCCTAAACACACCAAATATATTAGCACTACTTCACATAGGTAGCCACTACTACCACACTCGCGCTCGAGCACAAGCATATACAAAGGTAAGCCATCATCTTGACCATCAACATTGAGCCATGAACCATCCAAAGGCCATGTTGGTCATGCCCATCACATCAATCCCTGCCCCAACAGGATGATTTAAAGACCATCAAATGCATGCCCTCCTCTTGCTACCAAAACCATTAATTGACTGAATTGTTACATCAAGGAGTTGAGGGAAAGCCTCATTATATCCTGAGCTTTAAACACACACACACAACACCAAGCAAGAAATACATGCTATAGAGAATTTACATAATTCGTGTCCTAGATGCAAGCCAATTGCCACTCCTAAAAATACCAACACTAACAAACTATAAATATACACAACAAACAAGAAATACATGCTATAGAGCATTTACATAATTCATGTCCTAGATGCAAGCCAGTTGCCACACTTAAAATACCAACACTGACAGACTATACATATACACATAGATTTTGGGGTTATTTTTCCAACCTCACAGCGTCCCTTCCTCCTCAAGCTGCAAATCTGGGCCAAGTACTACAAAGCACCCTACCATCTCCGCATCAACCTAGCCTACCTCCCCATCCTCCGTTGGGCTTGGGACCTCTTTCGCACCGAACAGAAGCAAAACCCTAGGGTGTAATTCAACTTTCCCTGTTCAGCTCTCCTACATTCCGAAGCCCATGTAAAGAAGACAACATGCTTGCCCAAATGCATGCCTTCACTACCATGAAGGAGCCCAATGCCTCGCCTTTTTGACATCAATAAAGGCCCACACTCAAGCAACTCTTTGGCTACTACAAATGCATCCAGTGGATGCCCGCTGATGTCTCAAAACCTTCAAAGATATGATGGAGACCGCCTTCTAGACAAGCTATAAAGCTTTCCATCGACCCCCCTAGTAGCCCAAATCACGATACGACTTTGTCTGCACAAACTCCCTCGACTACCGCTAAGCTTTCTTGCCAGTTCCGAGGACAATCCTAAATTAGGGAGGGGGTATGTTAACCACAATGGTTAACATTATTCTAAGCACGGTTATGATTCATGTAATTCAATTTTTTACAAATCGGGCTAAGCGATTCATGTAAAAAGATATGAGCAACAAAGCCTAGGTGTACATAGGGTTAGAAAACCAATTTTGGACCCCCAATTGGTTCTCTAGGTGCATAGGGCTAGAGAACTAATTTTGGACCCCTAATTGTTAAATAGGCAGCCGGCCATTGTACAAAGAGAGCTCAAGTATATAAGTGACTTATGAAATATGAAAAGGTACAATCCCATTATCATAAGGTAGTCTTCTTCTTCTTCCCTCTTGCTCTCTTGTGGTGATGGTGGTGAGCTTGTGTGTGGAAGCATGCTTGCTTGCTTGAGATGTGTGTGCTTGTAGGTGATGCTCCCTTTCTTACCTCTTCTTCTTCTTCTTCTTCTTCTTCTCTCTCTCTCTCTCTCTCTCTCTCACACACACACACACACACACACACACACCAAGGCATTGAGATAGGAGTTGAGCTCTCTATAGCTCCTTCTCTCATTTCTCCCTACCTAGCTCAAGGATAGCTCTACTTGGGTGACACAAGTGGTGGTAGAAGGAGCCTCTAGCGGCTTCACATCGAGGAGTTAACCCTCTTTAGGGTTGGCTAAGTGCATGTTCCCGAACCAACCCTTGCATTTTCCCTCTTCTCTTCTCTTCATGCAAGGAGAATGCTCATTTAGGTGAACAGATGCCAACCATCCCACACATAGTATGCATGAGTAATGCCAAATTGACTTTTTGTGCTCTCTATCATATTTGGTTTTGTTTGATCCTATAGTATGGAATTATAGTAAAGGTATTCATATAAGATTCATGGTGCAAATATGCTCTCTATCATATTTGGTTTTGTTTGATCCTATAGTATGGAATTATAGTAAAGGTATTCATATAAGATTCATGGTGCAAATATTTTTTCCCCAATTTAGTTCACATGCATCAACATAGAATGTTTCTTGTTCCATTCTCATTTACTCTACTTTGTCCGATCATACTTTACATGAATGTTTCTTCATAAGAACACCACTCCATATATTAGTTAAACTACCAAGAACTTTGTCGTGCCCTCAAAACTCATTATTGTGTCACATCATTCTCTTTTACACTCAAGCACTTTTTTCTATTAACTAGATTTAACATAAAATCTATGGGGCACTCTCTTTTACACTCAAGCACTTTTTTCTATTAACTAGATTTAACTTAAAATCTATGGGGCACTCTAACCAATTGTGCCACTTCACCATAAGTTAACCAACATGTTATTGCGTTCAAATTCTATGACTTAACTCTACCTTGGAATCATTTGACTTCCTTCCTCAATGCAACATTTTACTCTTTCGCAAGCACTTTTTACACTTAAGCACTTTTTTCTATCAACACTAGCTTCAACTGAAAATCTATGGGACACTCTTACCAATTGTGCCACTTCACCATAAGTTAACCAACATGTTTTTGCATTCAAATTCTATGACTTAACTCTACCTTGCAATCATTTGACTTCCTTCCTCAATGCAACATTTTACTCTTTGGCAAGCAATAAAATAGTTCGATGTTACTAATGTTGATCAAGCCATACATGAACTTGCCAAAATAATACATGCAAGAAACCACAAGCATGGTATATATGGTTGGGTGGACACAATCAATTTAGGTTTTCATTACACCTTCTTATGAATCTCTAACATTATCGACCATAAGGGTTAATTTTAAACATCTAAAAATTTATATCTATTAATATAGAAATTTGGGAATTTATTGGGTAAATTAGCTTTTAAAATTGTGAAATACTACTTCATATGTTTTCTTTTAAAAGCATTGGTTGAATATACCATCACTAATTATGAATATGCTACCACTAAATTATTGAATACTATGACATTAAAGATGCCTTGTTACTATCACTATTTATGAATATGCTACCACTTAACATTATTTTCAATTGAACGTTACAACATTAAAGATGCCTCGTTAGTTTTGAAATGTTTTCATAAAGAAAAATACATAATGTGCATCTTAACAAGTTGTTATGGTCGATCATCTTTTCATCACAAACCAAATAATGTTCACCATCACTTTGCAAAAGTGAATGTTGCAATAAGATCATTTCCATTCAAGAATACAATTACTTGCATTATGAGGCGGTTATCACATTTTTAAAGGTAGGCCTTCCTCATTGAAATATATTATCTTCAATACAAGAATAATAAAAAAAGAGTCTCTTTGCTCCTTGGATAAGAGAGGTTAGAATTTAGCACAAATTCTCAATTTAGGGTGTAGGGGAAATTAATGATATTTATACACTTTGATTTTAACTTTCCAAATAAACTAATATCAAGTGTGTGACATGTATGAGTGGGCGTGCCCCTATGCATGTGCACGTGTGTGCGTGCATGCATGAATGCATGTGTGTGTGTGTGTGGGGAGAGAGAGAGAGAGAGGAGTCAATAAACATAATAGCCAAAACCTTGATTATGTGTGATTAACTCACATTCACAAAAACACACCAAATTTAAGGTCAAATCGTCAATTTTGAAGGGAAGGGTGCCCATCAAAATTCAAGCCCTTGGTTTTCCAAGTGCTGATTTCCTCGCTAGGAAAAAGCATTTTTCGTAACCAATCGAAATAATTGATTCTCTTTCGAGAAACTGTTTTTATAATTAAAATTGCTAAAATCCGAGCTGTTAATTTCAAAGGCAACCAAAAATTCAGAGTTAGGATTCAGAATAAGGTTCTGTGCCGGAGAAACAAGTCATCTTGACGAAGGAAGCTGGTTTCTTGCGAAGGTCGCTGCGATGGCTATGGCGTCTTCAGCTCTCCGTCGACTGCGTCCTGCTGCTCGCTTCGCGGCATGGAGCGCTCTCTTGCCTACAGCTCGCCATGCGGTATTTGCATTGGATGTCATGGTTCTCTTTGTCTTTGATTTGATGCTTGTTTTTGTTCGCTTCCTCAAGGCCGTCTGCCTTGGATCCTTTGCCGTAAAGGCCATTCGCCTTTGATGTCATGCTTGTTTTAGTTCCCTTACCGCCATCTGGCTTTGACAATAGCTTCTTATATCTCCATTTCTGCTTGTTTTAGCGTCCTTTCCTGTCACTTACCATTACTTCATTCTTGTAAGATCATTTGTGTCTGGCCTTGTGATCATTTTGGCTCTGGAAGGGCAAGGCTTTGCAGGTTTTTCCTGGATTCATACGTATCATTTTTCACAAAGAGTTCAGGCCTTTTGTAATGCTCTCTTTATGTTAGCATAAATGGCCTTTCAGTGCTGGACTCAGTCGAACCTTTGTTCTTGACCAGTCCGCGTTGGCGAATGACGCAGTTTATTCTCGCTTTGAAAACTCCAAGGACAAATCTCATGTCACTGTAAGTGCTTCCAACCAGTCTATTTAAACTTTCTCCACTCAGTTGTTTTTAACATGCATTTCAGATCATAACAAGAACCTAAGATCAGGTGGCAGGCTTGAAACATTGCACAGAGAACATACCAGTATCCATTTGAGTGCGTGTTAGGATTGATATGTTCTCTTTACGGTTGAGTGTTAGGATTTATTTATAGTTGCATGAAAAAATCATGTTTCTATTCAATTTGGGTTGCCATCCTACATCTGAAGTTGACTTATCAAGAATGAAGTGTATATATATTGTGATTGCAATTGTCCAATTGTCCAATTGTTTCGTTTTATAATGTGCCAGCAATCTGTGAATGTGTGATTTAGTGCAAAGACAGTCGGGATGCGTCTCATCTTGCCATATGAATCTATGAAAAATGCAGTAATTGTCACCATACGTTCGTGCTTTGCTGCTATGGTTTTCTTTATCGAATGAAACCTGCAAGTGGGAGAGATGAGTAGCTATGCGATGTTATTTTCAATGCTACAAGAAAAAGACACCAATTTTCAAGGCTACTTTTAGAGCTTGTAATGGTTTCACCATGAACAGCTTCACTTGAAGACAGGGTTAGGCCTTTTCTGAGAGTTCATATTACTAGGGTGATTATTATGAGGAGTCCTCATTACTAGGAATTCACTGAAAGGCTCCGCTCCAGTAGAGCAGCACTGTTAACTTGCTGCCATCTCTTGAATTTTGATGCGGATCTTCCTTGCAAGATGTCTCTTTGTGGTGAATTCTGATTTTACCGAAAAGATCATGCAACCTGAGCTGTAAATTCAGGGACTGAGATCATCAATGCATTTGTGCTACATTGGCCAGGGTAAGAAAAAGGAAGCCTTTTGGGGATGGTGAGAATGTTAAGAGAGAAGAATGGATAAGCTTACATTTAAGGCTTGGCTGCAGAGCTAGCTAATACTGGGATGATGTGAGAGACTACCATATTGGCAATACCAAACTAGTTCTTTACCTTAAACAGCCAACTACCCCCTCCCCTCCCCTCCCCCCCAACTACCATATTGGCATGTTACTGGCAAATCAATGGCAGGTAGGCTATGCACACATAAAATAAGCTCTGTACAAATCAAAGAAATACCAAATTAGTGCCTTACCTCAAACAATGAACTACACCCGCACCCCCCCCCCTTCTTCCAACACACTTTTTGGTTGCAGTGCGCAATCAGGATTTGGGGTGGAAGACAATGCTTTTGAGTCCATCTTTGTCATACTCTGGGCCTTATTTTTTTTTGGTCCTCCCTTTCTCGTGTTATGAAGTGTTTCATTACTCATTATGATGTGTACTGTGCTCTTTGAACTGATGCAGTGGCCGAAGCAGCTGAATACTTCATTGGAAGAGATTGATCCTGAAATTACAAATATTATAGAGCTCGAAAAGAACCGGCAGTGGAAGGTTTCTTGTGTAATTCTACTTATTAGATTCAAATGCAAAAAATTTCAACAAAAAACAAGCTGAATAGTTGTACCTGTAAATCTCAGGGTTTAGAATTGATTCCCTCAGAGAACTTCACATCTTTGTCGGTCATGCAAGCAGTTGGATCTGTGATGACCAATAAGTACAGTGAAGGATATCCAGGAGCACGCTACTATGGAGGGAATGAGTAAGTAGAATTTTGTGTTCAATGAGGGGACAAGAATGTGACTTTCTATGTATTTGATAGAGGAAAATGAAGCCAGTGACATTGAAGATTTTTTGATGCATGATTCAGATTCATCGATATGGCAGAATCCCTATGCCAGAAACGAGCACTAGAAGCTTTTCGCCTTGACCCAACCAAATGGGGAGGTCTGTTACGAAGAATGCTCTTTAGGATTGGAAAGGCAATCTTTAACAATTTAACTGTTCATTCCACCTATGCAAACTTCAACCCATTGTGGTGGCCTCGTGGTTGCAGTGAATGTACAGCCTTTATCAGGTTCTCCATCCAATTTCCATGTTTACACTGCCCTGCTGAAGCCTCATGAACGTATTATGGCCTTGGACCTTCCCCATGGCGGCCATCTTTCACATGGTTACCAGGTGTGACTTTTGTGCAGCATCGAGCATAGCTGATCTTACTTCTGCATTTGAAATGTCGTTCACGATTATTCTGCTTATAGTGTGCAAGGAAGGCCTAAAGTCTATGGTGCACTATGAAAGCTGACAATAAGCAACTTATGGATTATTTACACTTTCCTGTCTAGATTGCTGATGTGCAAATGTATGAAAGCATTTGTTTATATTCATGCTAGAAATGTAACAGCTTTATTGTTGGATTCAATCATGACATAGCTCATATTACCACCTATTATTGTTGGCTGTCCATGTGGAAACGTATATCATGAGTTTTGGGATAATTCTGCCATGGTTTTTCTCGAATAAAGTCTCAAGACCGTTTCTTTTCCTTTTGCAGACTGACACAAAGAAGATTTCAGCTGTTTCTATCTTCTTTGAGACAATGCCATACAGATTGAATGAGGCCACTGGTTACATTGACTATGAACAGGTTTTTTAAAGCTTACATTTGTCACAGTGGCACGTTTTCAGCGGCCTATTAAAGAGGCTCGGTGTTTCTTATGCTTTTGTGTGATACTTGCAGCTGGAGAAATCAGCAGCCCTGTATAGACCAAAACTTATTGTTGCAGGTGCCAGTGCATATTCTCGGCATTATGATTATGCTCGGATGCGCAAGGTGTTTGTACTTTTTTATCTGTGTCTTTTAATTGTGGACAGCAAATGTCTTAGCTCAAGTTTTTTAGTACTGAAGGATTGGCACTGTGCTTGAAAAGGCAGGTTTGTGACAAGCAGAAATCCATCTTACTGGCAGACATGGCACACATTAGTGGGTTGGTGGCTGCTGGTGTAGTTCCGAGTCCATTTGAGTATGCAGATGTGGTGACAACAACTACTCACAAGTCGTTGCGTGGTCCTCGTGGTGCAATGATCTTCTTCAGGAAAGGGCTGAAAGAAGTTAACAAGCAAGGGCAGGAGGTTGTGTGGCAATCTTTTCTTCTTTTTCTTTACTTACGGATGTGTCTGACACCTTGTTATGGCATGATGCATTTTGTTGATGGTTAACTAAGCTCTTTTTAATGATATAGATCATGTATGATTATGAGGACAAGATCAATGCAGCTGTTTTTCCTGGTCTTCAAGGAGGACCACACAACCATACCATTACCGGGCTTGCTGTTGCCCTGAAGCAGGTAGATTATAATTTATTGCCTGTAGTTTCCACAGTTTGTCTTGTGGTGGACACGGTGGTTGTACTACTTTTGAGTATAGAAGAATCAGTGAAACCAAGGTTTGAGTATGTTTAAGAGAAATTTTCATTCCACTTAATGTTTTCGTCCCTTAGTATCTTCACATTTTGAATATGCAAATGCAGGCAACTTCACCGGAGTTCAAGGCTTATCAGGAGCAAGTTTTGAGTAATTGTAGTCGCTTTGCCAATGTATGAAATGCATTTTTGTTCTTTATGTTTTGGTGTGGCTCTTCAAGATTGTATGCGCCTTCTTGACTGGAGGTCTTACCTTGCCTCCTGTTATAGGGGTTATTATTAATAATCAAACTGTGTTTGGCTGCAGGCCTTGATGGCTAAAGGTTATGATCTGGTGTCTGGTGGGACAGACAATCACCTGGTACTTGTGAATTTGAAGAGCAAGGTAATTTTCCAAGTTTGTGTTTGCAGCATAAGTAATGTTTGAACTATTTTGTTTTTCAATACCTCTCTTTGAAGTCAATGTGACGTATATCATGGCTCTTGAGGAGGGATCCATGTTTCTGTCTTGCATAGTGATCTGAACATAAATTTAGAACAAAAGTTAAGATGCAGTAAAAGGGAACCCCTACTTCTATGCACTACTTAGTCCATGGTCTGCCTATTTTTGATACAAAGCTTGGTTCTCCTGCTTGCAGCTTTAGTTCAAGTAGCACCCTTCATTGCGGTTAGGTGATGATTGTTTCAGGGTTAGTTCTATAGCTTGATGGCGACAGCCAGGAGCATAGTTGTCACGGTACGAAAATACGATACCGTATGAGAATTTTTGGTACAATATGAAATTTTCGGATACCGTACGATAAAATACGGTTTTTATTTTTTACACTTTACAACCTATGGAGCTTCAAGCTTGAATGTGAGGGAAGGTTGGGAGGGGAGGAGTCTACAGTGCTTGAGGAACCAGAACATGGATATGTGTCTCTCCCAGTTGGATCTCCCGATTGTCTCCAAAAAAGAACTTGGATGGGTAATGCAATACCAAAGGTCTCTCAGTGTAGCGTTTATGACTAAGGGACCGTCCTTGCACAAATACGAACAGTGCATCTAGGGTGATAGGTTTAGGGACTCCTCTCTAGATCAAAATGGCCATGTCCAAATCTTCTTCCTCGTATATAACTTGAGAATCTAATTGTCTAGCCTACCTATACCAGGGATCTCCAAGTGATGTATCAAGATTCTCTCATCCTACCAATCAAGTGTACACTACCAGTCTACCTCGCCAGATTTTTTAGGTCTCTCAACAACCCCATATGGAATACGGAGTGGACACGAAAGTTGTGAAGTATTGCGAGCGTTTGGGATCTTTGTTAAGCAGGGTTTCTATATTTTTTTAAAAGCATTTGGATTTTTTTTTTCAAGGATTTTTTTTTTTGGGGAAGGGGATTTTTAAAAATCGTACCGTACGATATTGTACGGTATCGTACCGTACGAACCGTACAGTACAAATCCATTTGTACCGGTACAAAAAACAACTATGGCCAGGAGGCATAGTAACATGAAACATTTCGTTGTTTCGAAGGTTTCGTTTCGTTCGTCTGTTTTGGACGAAACGCAAAGGTTTCGAAATGACACGTCTTATATACACATACCAAATTTATAACATAGCCAACAGAAAGATGAAGATGCATGTTTTGGGACTAGTGGGTATGAAATTCATGATTTTGGGAGTAGGTTTTTTGGTATTTTCAAAATTTGGGCAAAAAAAGGAGCAAAACGGAGGAGTGGACAAGGAGAAATCGCATTTACAAAAAAAAAAACCTCCCGCCCGTTTTTTTAAACCTCACTTTACATTTGGGCGAAACACCGTTTCAATGGGCAGGTTTCGTTTTGTTTCGAAATGTTTCGTGCCGTTTCGAGAGGGCAAAACGGGTTTTTATGTTACTATGCCATCAGGTGATGGGCCTTGGTGGCAAGCTCCTTTGCTCTTAAGGCAATGGCTTGAGAACTACATGCAATGTGCCCCTGAGGCCATTCGGTGCCCTTTCAAAACTTATTTGTAGTTTTGTGTTACATTTTAGTACTAGTGGATTGGTGGACATGCAAGAACTTTCTCTGTTTGTGTGGTTTCCGTGGTACATGGGCAATCTGTCTCAGATCGTCTTTAAAGTTCAGCAGGTTTTACACCACGTGCATCCACCACTGTGATCCTGTTAACATTTTGGGATAAACCACACACTAATATATTTAACAATTGCCACACATGATCCACAGTCAAAACTATTTGGCTCGGTGAAAACAAAGATGGTGTTGCAGCCTTTCTTTAAGGAACGGGATAGAGGGCAAAGAGCATGTGCAATCTTAGCTTGTACAGACTGTGGTCACACTACTTAGTTTGTGCAATCTTAGCTTGTACAGACTGTGGTCACACTACTTAGTTTGTGTCATCACGGGAGGCATGGGTTCCATAGTAGTCAACTAATTAGAGCTCTCCATCACCACTTGGCCCTAGCCAGGAATCATCCAAGACACAAGCATGACGTTGAGCTGGTAAGTGCTCTCCTATTAGCATCTGAGAAAAAAACTTGCTGTCTGGCTCACCAGGAAATGCAGGTTCCTCCTAGGATGACGGGAGTGGACAGCCTTGCCCTGGCTGCCCCCTGAAATAGGGTCAGTCTACTGGCCTCCCTTGTTCCAAATGGGAACCTCCAGGGCAAGGCTGTTCCCTGCTCCTGCCAACATCTTTGTTGCTAACTTGCATTTATTCTTTCCATTTTGCACAAGATATTAGCAGTATCATAAGAATGATAACTGCACCAGATTATCTGTCCTATATGCAGATAGAATGATAACTGCAGCAGATTATCTGTCATGAGAATGATAACTGCAGCAGATTATCTGTCCTACATGCATTTCAAAGCTTACAGTGATTTCAATCCTTGTTATGCCGTGTTTGCTATCAGTAGTAGCCATGTTTGAGAGGCTTATTTGCCATACCATACAGGATGGTTTAAAGTTGTTACTAGAAATAAAGAAAGATTTTTATTAGCGGACATGCAGATTTCACATTGTGAAGTTTTTGTCCAAGTTGCGGCCAGTTGATGTTGTGCTAATTCTTTCTATCTTTAGCGGTACCTATCAACTACTTATTTGCTGTACTAATTCTTTCTATTTGCTACTTCCCTTAGTGCTAGGCTTCATTATGGCTGAGTCTGCCTTGCATCTCTGGAGGTTTGACAGATGCTCAGTACAAAGGGCTCTGCGTGAATATATGCTCTTATGTGTGTGTGTGTGTGTGTGTGTGTGGAGTATGTGTGAGAGCATATCTTGATACAGAGTTCTACACCCACTATTGGGCACTGATGACGTTAGTGGGGATGTCGTAGTATCTAGTCCATGCTATGCATAATGGAGTTGATAGTTATATAGTCTTGTGGGTTGACTACCATGCGTATATAACATGCATGTTCCTAAAAGGTGAATTTGGGCATGTTCTTGGATTCATCTAGGTGTATAAAGATTTTTATTAGTAGATAATTAGAATTGTTATTTTACTAATTTGTAGCTACTTTTCTATCTATGTCCCTGAAGGCAGGATGGGTTTAAGTTGTATTTACTAGGCGTGATTCATGTGATGCAGGGTATAGATGGTTCTAGAGTTGAGCGTGTGATGGAGTTGTGCCACATAGCAGCTAACAAAAATACAGTTCCAGGAGATGTTTCTGCCATGGTTCCTGGAGGGATTCGAATGGGTAATCTAAAATTTTTAATATTCTGGATTGGAATAGTGATCATAAACACTATTAAGAGCTGGTTGCTTACGGTTTTTATGTTGTTCTATAGCTTTCTATGTCCTGTAGCCCCTCTCTTTCTCGTGACCTGTCACTCCCTCTTTCAATTCTAGACATGGCATCCATATTGTAGGACATGCTTGCATGTGGCATGTAGAGATTTCTTCATTGTTGTTTGATACATTGAGTTTCTTTCCATTGTTATTGCGGTAATCAGGAACTCCTGCCCTCACATCAAGAGGATTCATCGAGGAGGATTTTGAGAAGGTGGCTGAATTCTTTGACAGTGCTGTGCAGTTAGCTTTGAAAATCAAGGGGGCAACTAAAGGTCAGCTGACAGTGCAAGTTTCTTTTCTGCTGTCTATGCTTATATATAACCTCTTTCCTATGCTGAATATTGTACTGTCAAGTGACAAGCTATTTGCTGTTGACTAAGATACTTGTTAAATTTGTAATTCAGGCTCAAAGCTGAAGGATTTCAATGCAAGTATTGAGACAGATGCAAATTTTCAGTCAGAGATTAAAACACTCTGCCATGATGTAGAGGAGTATGCTAAACAGTTTCCGACAATCGGGTTTGAAAAGTCTTCTATGAAGTACAAGGAATAAGATCTCTTAAGAGCCTTTGATTTCAGGGTGTCAAGATTATATTAGTGTTCGGAGTTGGGAAGTCGTGGAAGCCTCGCTATTGTCTGTCTATAGTCATTGACTGGCTTGGCTGTGATTGTGCAAAGTGCGAAGGGTGAGTTCCTTGCCTACCCTACGGTCAAAAACGACCAATTTTATGTAAATGTCTGGCAAAATATTCTGCTTACTGCAGTCTTTTTGCCAGTACACCATTCATGTCATCAAACTGAAATCTTTATTGATCCCACAAGAAAGTTAGCATAGCATTGAAAAAGCTGTTTTGCATTTTGCTTAAAGTTAACTTATGGAGAGAGTAATGTTATTTTTGGGGAGATATGTAGTGTACACGTCCAATGCCTCATGGAGAGTATAGTCCTCTAAAAAAGTTAAAACTAATGGTGATTATTTGAATATAGCCTTAAGAATGTAAGAAAAATGATTTTGTTAGCAATATAAATAACGTTTAATAAAAGTCCTATTTAACCATGTTGTTCTACTTTCTAATGAGAGTAAGCTGAGTATGGGTATGGGTAGTAAATTTCTGTTGTTGCCTTGCACTACTTGTTGAAATGCATTGTTAACCACATTGGTTAATAAAATGAAGCATCTACCAACAGTGTGCCAGTACTTGGATTTACAACTACCAGTGGCCTATTCAATATGTCTAGCTGAACTCCAGCAAAGACATCTTCACTTCACTATTGCGTTGTAAAAAGCATCTTTTGCTTTGTTGTAAATATTTAAAAGAGCTCTACATGTCTTGAGTAGCAAGCTTGTAACAGAAAAAACCGGCAATCAAAGGCCATGTCTATATAATTGAGCTAGAACTTGAAGGTAGGTGTCCCAAGGTCGATTGGTCTCTTGCGGTCTATTGAGGAAACTCTTACAGAGTTTAAAGTCAATTTCTCATCTCTCTGAATTATTCTCCCATCAATTTTCTCATTTGCAATAGATTGAGCTTTCCTATACTATCTTCTGAGCAGTATACTCTTGCTCTTTTGCATTCTTGCTTGCATGGGTATCATTTGCTAGAATGGTAAGAGTGCACGTGTGGGGATGGGGGGCTACTCTTTTTTCCTACTTGTGAGGAGGCATAGGTAGACTTGTGAGGAGAGTAGCACATGCTAGATCTTCTTTCTTTCATCCATATTGTGGCTAGAGGAGCTTTCTAAGCTCCAAGAGATTAATTCCGATGAAAATGACTATGGTGGGAAGTGAAAAGCATTGGACTAGTATACACCAACATATGGGAGTTTCATCATCAAGTGGCTAAACTCCCATGACAATTCTTAAGGTAAGAGTTCAATTGAGCTTAGAGCTTTCTCGTGTTGATGTATTCCACATTGTTTGCAATGATTCCACCAAATGTCTTTGTCACATCATCATTGTATCGTGAAAGCACCTTTGCTATCTTGTAATTTTCTTGACAATGTGTACATGTCAAAATCATCAAGCTTGTAACACGAGACAACTGGTAATTAAGACTAAGTCTGTAATTGAGCTAGAACTAGAAGACATGTGCCCTAAAGTCACCTACTCTCGGATGGCCTAGTATAAGAGTAACGAAGTATAAAATCTCATGCTTGTAGATGATTCTCCTATAAATCCTTCTATTTGCAATGGATTGACTTTTCCGTATACTCTTACGAGCACTCTCTTCCAATTTTGATGTGGATCAATTGCACTACTAGTATAGTATAGTGCATGTGTGGGAAGGGAAGACTACTCTTTGCATAGGTTTCATTCATATTGTGAGTAGAGGAACATGTTCGCAGTCCAGGTGGTCTCTTCTTGTATACAAATGTGGTGGCACACGGGTCACGTGATTGTTATTCTTGCTAGTATTGGGTCACATGATTGTAGTGTTGGAACAACTTGTTCATGAGGTTTTCAGTCAAGTTATTAACAGTCATCTCTCCAAAGTGGGCACCATCCTAGGCTGATTTAAAGTAGGTATGCCAATTGACACAACGGATGGAGCAGCAGTCCATTTGCTTCTAGATCCAGTGTCCAATATATTGTTGCTCGATGATTCTCCTCAAAACAATTCAAAAGGATAGTGGCTGGATAGGAAAAGTTGATTGTGGAGTTTAGGGCTCCTCAATCCGAGAAGGAATCTAGCAGTGAGTGATATATCATTAAGCATGTATAGGTGCTTAATCCTTGTTATGTAGTCTTGCATTGTTTGATCCTCTTTTTTTCCTCGAGATAATAAACCTGTGCTATTGGGCTTCCATCTTGCTCTTGGTGTGAATCCAACTATGCAAATTGCTTTCAATGCATCAAAGTTATCTTTATCCATCGAGTTGAGTTCTTCAAATTATTGGGAGTGGTAGGAGTTCACTCGTGTGTATTTATAATTTGATGGGAGACATTCTGAATTCTCCTAGATTGATTTGATGGGAGACATTCTGAATTCTCCTAGATTGATTTGAGGAAAGAAAAGATTATCCCAGTGTATGGTTCTTATGTGAAAAGGTCCATTTGTAAAAGGAAGAAAAGTGGTGTAGCAGCATTTATAGATCTCATGGGTTAGACATAGTTTGTGTGCTAGTCACGTGGAGTAGGAGCAAATGCTAGAAAAAAAATCGTCTTTTAGAGCATTTTGCACCGTTTTTTTTTAATCGATTGAATTTACTCATCTTTACAAAAATCGATAAATTTTATAGGTTTTAAGTTATAAAAACCAGTTAATAATGAGATTTTGAATAGGGGAAACCGATTGTACTCCACAATTGGTTTCCCCTATTCAAAATCTCATTGATTGTTTAAGTGGGCTAAGGTACTTTGTATAATATACTCAATGCACATGGACTGCGTGATGAGCCATCATGCATGTAAAATCAAATCTAATGAAGCCATGCATGATGTGTTGGGTTTTTGGTTAATGCAATGGAGATTTCATAAATGGAATTGAATAATGTGTGAGTTTATCTTGCTATTAAGGTTTCAATTGTCTTGATTTTCATTATTGAAGATAAATCTTGTGTTCGACCCTCTTAAATCCAAGTTTGATTTGGTATTAGAGCCTCGTGGCACTTGGAATGTCATTGACATCACCAGCAATTGGTAAGTCAGTTGGTTAAAGTGGATGGCTTGTAACCCGAGGTAATGGGTTCAATTCACGGTTGCATACATTGCATGGTGCTACCTTGAATCCGTAAGTGTGTGTGCGTGTGTGTGTTTGTAAGAAGGATATGCAAGACCCACACGTAACAAAAATTGTCCAACTTTTAAAAAAATTATTATTATTATTTAAAAAAGGGAACTTCATTGACATGAGATTGCTTTCTTGTGTAATTAAAATTAGATTAACCTTAGTCCTCTTGCTCTTGTGAGTGAGAGATTGATTAGTTGTAGATCTACTGGCACTCTATTCGATTAGCACAAGCTCCCATTCGCAACAACGGAGTAGACAGTGAAAGAGAGAGGGGACAGCAATAGGACTCTGCTCTGATTCTCAAAATCAAGTAAGAACAAGGCTAACTCTGCTCTGATTCTCAAAATCAAGTAAGAACAAGGCTAAAAGACACACAATAGCAGAGCACTGAAGAGAAGCAGAGAGCATCTATCTACGGATGCAACAAGCTCATTTCCTCCCTGGTGGCACAACCGACAAGCTTCTAACATCACCTGTCCTCTTGTCCCAGCAGTTACCACCTAGCTCAGGATCCTCAGCTTCGGCCGTCTTCTGCAAACCAGCTAAACTCAAGCAACAGCTCTTCCTCAAGACGATTCAAGCAGATCCACGCTTACGATTCAAGCAGCAGCTCTTCCCGTCGCAAGAGATGGACCCAGCAGATCCACACTTACCAAATCAAGACTAGAAAACCTAGCAGGTACAAGCCCAAAAAAGGGAGCTCTGCCTCGGTTCCCTTCACGGCTCAAACTCTTGGCAGCATTCTTCTTGCAGAAGCATAGACTCATTCAAGCTAATCCAGGTGACGGTGTATGTCTCTCTGAAGTGGCTCTACTCTGTAACAGGCCAAATCTTCGTTCCATAGCAAGCTCCGACAACAGCAACTAGTGGCGGCCATTCTTGGTGGAAAGTGGCAGGCAGTCGGCTAGAAAGTGGACATAGAAGATACGGTGTGAAAGAAAAGAAATTTACTGCCCATACCCATGCTCGGAAAGTAGATAAAGTCCATGGACATATTTTAAACGTAATTTGCATTGCTAACAAAGTCGTTTTTCTTACATTCTTGAGGCTATATTCAAATAATCACCCATTAGTTTCAACTTTTTTAGAGGATCCATCAGCATTGGACGTGTGCTCCATAAGTTAATTTTAAGCAAAATGCAAGACAGATTTTCCAATACTATGCTAACTTGATATGGTAACCTTTAGCTTTCTTGTGGGATCAATAATGATTTCAGTTTCATGACATGAATGGTACTGGCAAAAAGACTGCATGCAGACTGTATTATGTATAGCATATACAAAGACTGCCTTGGATCAAATTTATACACACAAACTCCATAGAAAGGAAACATTTTTTCCCATGCATGCAGACTGTATTATGTATAGCATATACAAAGACTGCCTTGGATCAAATTTATACACACAAACTCCATAGAAAGGAAACAGAAGGATTCCCACGGTGCAAAAACAGAGCGTAAAGCTTAATCTTTACAACAAGAGAACGAAATAAGCTCTAAAAAGTTGGCATTCATACTTCCCTTGCCAGACATTTACATACAATTGGTCGCTTTTGACCGTAGGGTAGGCAAGGAACTCATTCGCACGTTGCACAATCACAGCCAAGCCCGTCAATGACTATAGATGGACAGTAGCAAAGCTTCCACAACTTCCCAACTCCAAACCCTTATATAATCTTGACACACTGAAACCAAAGGCTCTGAAGAGAACTTATTCCTTGTACTTCATAGAAGACTTTTCAAACCCAATTGTTGGAAACTGTTTAGCATACTCCTCTACATCATGGCGGAGAGTTTTAATCTCTGACTGGAGATTTGCAACTGTCTCAATACTTGCATTGAAATCCTTCAGCTTTGAGCCTGGATTACAAATTTAAAAAGTATCTTAGTCAACAGCAAATAGCTTGCAGTACAACTAAAGGTGAGCTGACAGTACAATATTTTGCATAGGAAAGATGATATATATGCACATAGACAGCAGAAAAGAAACTCGCACTGTCAACTCACCTTTAGTTGCCCCCTTGATTTTCAGAGCTAACTGCACAGCACTGTCAAAGAATTCAGCCACCTTCTCAAAATCCTCCTCAGTGAATCCTCTTGATGTGAGGGCAGGAGTTCCTGATTACAGCAACAACAATGGAAAGAAACTCAATGCATCAGACAACAATGAAGAAATCTCTACATGCCACATGGTAAAGCTGCAAGTATGTCCTAAAATATAGTGTCAATGGATGCCATGTCTAGAATTGAAAAAGGGAGTGACAGTTCACAAGAAAGAGAGGGGCTGCACAACATAGAAAGATGTTGCTATATAACGACGTAAAACCCCTAAGCAACCAGCTCTTAATAGTGCTTCTGATCACTATTCCAATCCAGAGTATTAAAAATTTAAGATTACCCATTCGAATCCCTCCAGGAACCATGGCAGAAACATCTCCTGGAACTGTATTTTTGTTCGCTGCTATGTGGCACAACTCCATCACACGCTCAACTCTAGAACCATCTATACCCTGCACCACATGAATCACATCTAGTAAATACAACTTAACCTATCCTGCCTTCAGGGACATAAATAGTACAGCTACAAATTAGTAAAATAACAATTCTAATCATCTACTAATAAAAACCTTTCTTTATTTCTAGTAACAACTTAAAACCATCCCGTATGGTATGGCAAATAAGCCTCTCAAACATGGCTACTAATGATAGCAGACATAGCATAATAAGGATTTAAATCACTGTAAGCTTTGAAATACATGTCGGACAGATAATCCACTGTAGTTATCATTCTCATGACGGATAATCTGCTGCAGTTATCATTCTATCTGCATATAGGACAAATAATCTGGTGTAGTTATCATTCTTATGATACTGCTAACATCTTGTGCAAAATGGAAAGAATAAATGCAAGTTAGCAACAAAGATGTTGGCAGGAGCAGGGAACAGCCTTGCCCTGGCGCTTCCATTTGGAACAAGGGAGGCCAATAGACTGACCCTATTTCACGGGGCAGCCAGGGCAAGGCTGTTCACTCCTGTCATCCTTGGAGGAACCTGCATTTCCTGGTGAGTAACTTTTTCTCAGATGCTGATAGGAGAGCACTTACCAGCTCAACATCATGCCTGTGTCTTTGATGATTCCTGGCTAGGGCCGAGTGGTGATGGAGAGCTCTTAGTTGATTACTATGGAACCCATGCCTCCATGGATAACACAAACTAAGTAGTGTGACCACAGTCTGTACAAACTAAGACTGCACATGCCCTTTCCCCTCTATCCCTTTCCTTAAAGGAAGGCTGCAGCACCATCCCACTTGTTTTCACTGAGCAAAATAGATTTTTGACTGTGGATCATGTGTGGCAATTGTTAAATATATTAGAGTGTGGTATCCCAAAATGTTAACAGGATCACAGTGGTGGATGCACATGCTCTAAAACCTGCTGAACTTTAAAGACAAACCTGAGATCTGAGACAGATTGCACATTTACCACACAAAATCACACAAGCAGAGAAAGTTCTTGCATGTCCACCAATCCACTAGTACTAAAATGTCACACAAAACTACAAAATAGAATTGAAAGCAGACCAAATGGCCTGAGGGGCACATTGTATGCAGTGCTCAAGCCATTGACTTTAAAGCAAAGGCATCAACTTCTGACTGTTGCCATCAAGCTGTAGTACTAACCCTGAAACAATCATCACCTAACCCCCACTAACGTCAACAGTGCCCAATAGTGGGTGTAGAACTCTGTATCAAGATATGCTCTCACACACGCACTCCACACACACACATAAGAGCATATATTCACAGAAAGCCCTTCGTACTGAGTTTCCGTCAAACCTACGGAGATGCTTTGTATAAAAAATAGGCAGACCATGGACTTAGTAGTGCATGGAAGTAGGGGTTCCCTTTTACTGCATCTTAACTTATAGTTCTAAAGTTATGTTCATATCACTATGCAAGACAGAATCCCTCAGAAAGAGCCATGATATATGTCACGTTGACTTCAAAGAGAGGTATTGAAACACAAAATAGTTTAAACATTACTTATGCTGCAAACACAAACTTGGAAAATTACCTTGCTCTTCAAATTCACAAGTACCAGGTGATTGTCTGTCCCACCAGACACCAGATCATAACCTTTAGCCATCAAGGCCTGCAGCCAAACACAGTTTGATAATTAATAATAACCCCTATATCAGGAGGCAAGTCAAGACCTCCAGGCAAGAAGGTGCATACAATCTTGAAGAGCCACACCAAAACATAAAGAACAAAAATGCATTTCATACATTGGCAAAGCGACTACAATTACTCAAAACTTGCTCCTGATAAGCCTTGAACTCCGGTGAAGCTGCCTGCATTTGCATAGTTAAAATGTGAAGCTACTAAGGGAAAAAAATGTTAAGTGGACTAAAATTCGCTTACACACTTAAACCTTGGTTTTACTGATTCTTCAATACTCAAATGTATTACAACCACAGGGAATAATCTACCTGCTTCAGGGCAACAGCAAGCCCGGTGATGGTATGGTTGTGTGGTCCTCCTTGAAGACCAGGAAAAACAGCAGCATTGATCTTGTCCTCATAATCATACATGATCTGTATCATTAAGTAGAGCTTAGTTAACCATCAACATGATGCATGACGCCATAACAAGGTGTCAGACACATCAGCAAGTGCACAAAGCAAAAGAAGAAGATTGCCATACAACCTCCTGCCCTTGCTTGTTAACTTCTTTCAGCCCTTTCCTGAAGAAGATCATTGCACCACGAGGACCACGCAATGACTTGTGAGTAGTTGTTGTCACCACGTCTGCATACTCAAATGGACTCGGAACTACACCAGCAGCCACCAGCCCACTAATGTGTGCCATGTCTGCCAGTAAGATGGATTTCTGCTTGTCACAAACCTGCCTTTTCAAGCACAGTGCCAATCCTTCAGTACTGAAAAACTTGCATTAAGACAATTGTTGTCCACGATTAAAAGACACAGATAAAAAAATACAAACACCTTGTGCATCCGAGCATAATCATAATGCCGAGAATAGGCACTGGCACCTGCAACGATAAGTTTTGGTCTGTACAAGGCTGCTGATTTCTCCAGCTGCAAGTATCACACAAAAAACAAGAAGGCGTAAGAAACAGCGAACCTTTTTCTTACAATAGGCTGCTGAATGCCACTGACACAAATGTAAGCTTTAAAGAACCTGGTCATAGTCAATGTAACCAGTGGTCTCGTTCAATCTGTATGGCATAGTCTCAAAGAAGATAGAAACAGCTGATATCTTCTTTGTGTCGGTCTGCAAAAGGTAAAGAACAGCTCTTGAGACTTTATTGTGGAAAAACCATGGCAGAACTATCCCAAAACTCATGATATACATTTGCATATGGACAGCCAATACTAATAGGTGATAATATGAGCTATGTCATAATTGCGTCCAACAACAAAGCTGTTGACACATTCCTAGCATGAATAATTACAAACCCTTTCATACATTTGCACATCAGCAATCTAGACAGTGGAATCTAGACAGGAAAGCATAAATAATCCATAGGTTGCTTATTCTCAGCTTTCATAGTGCACCATAGACTTAGGCCTTCCTTGCACACTATGAGCAGAATAATTGTGAACGACATGTCAAATGCAGCATAACATCAGCTATGCTCGATGCTGCACAAAAGTCACACCTGGTAACCATGTGAGAGATGGCCACCATGGGGAAGGTCCAAGGCCATAATACGTTCATGAGGCTTCAGCAGGGCAGTGTAAACATGGAAATTTGATGGAGAACCCGATAAAGGCTGTACATTCACTGCAACCACAAGGCCACCACAATGAGTTGAAGTTTGCATAGGTGGAATGAACAGTTAAACTGTTAAAGAGATTGCTTTTCCAATCCTAAAGAGCACTCTTCATAACAGACCTCCCCATTTGGTTGGGTCAAGGCGAAAAGCTTCTAGTGCTCGTTTCTGGCATAAGGATTCTGCCATATCGATGAATCTGAATCATATATCACAAAATCTTCAAGGTCACTGGCTTCATTTTCCTCTAAGAAATACAAAGCACCTATAAGTATGCTGCATGATAGACAGGTTGAACACAAAATTCTACTTACTCGTTCCCTCCATAGTAGCGTGCTCCAGGATATCCTTCACTATACTTATTGGTCATCACAGATCCAACTGCTTGCATGACCGACAAAGATGTGAAGTTCTCTGAGGGAATCAACTCTAAACCCTGAGATTTACAGGTACAACTATTCAGCTTGTTTTTTGTTGAAAAATCTTCCATTTGAATTTAGTAAGTAGAATTACACAAGAACCTTCCACTGCCGGTTCTTTTCGAGCTCTATAATATTTGTAATTTCAGGATCAATCTCTTCCAATGAAGTATTCAGCTGCTTTGGCCACTGCATAAACTCAAAGAGCACAGTACACATCATAATAAGTAATCATACACTTCATAACACGAGGAAGGGAGGACCCAAAAGAAACAAGGACCAGAGTTTGACAAAGATGGACTCAAAAGCATCGTCTTCCACCCCAAACCCTGATACCACACTGCAACCAAAAAGTGTGTTGGAAGAAGAAGGGGAGGGGAGGGGCGTAGTTGGCTGTTTGAGGAAAGGCACTAGTTTGCTATTTCATTGATAATGGTCAGAGCTAATTTAAGGATAAGTATTATGTGCATAGTCTAACTGCCATTGATTTGCCAGTAACATGTCAATATGGTGGTCTGTGGGAGGGGGGTGCAGTTAGCTGTTTGAGGTAAAAGGCCAAGTTTGGTATTTCCTTGATTTTTACAGAGCTAACTTAATGATAAGCATTGTGTGCATAGCCTACCTGCCACTGATTTGTCAGTAACATGCCAACATGATAAGTCTCTCACGTCATCCCAGTCTTAGCTACCTCTGCAGCCAAGCCTTAAATGTTGCTTATCCATTCTTCCCTCATAACATTCTCACCATCCCCAAAAGCCTTCCTTTTTCTTACCCTGGCCAATGTAGCTCAAATCCATTGATGATCTCAGTCCCTGACATTACAGCTCAGGTTGCTTGATCTTTTCAGCAAAATCAGAATTTACCACAAAGAGACATCTTGCAAAGGAAGACCCGTATCAAAATCCAAGAGATGGCAGCAAGTTAGCAGCGCAGCTCTTCTGGAGCGAATTCCTAGTAATGAGGACTCCCATAATCACCCTAATAATGTGAGCTCTCAAAAAAGGCCCAACCCTGTCTTCAAGTGAAGCTGTTCATGGTGAAACCATTACAAGCTCTAAGAGTAGCCTTAAAAATTGGTGCCTCTTTCTTGTAGCATTGAAAATAACATTGCATCGCTACCCATCTCCCCTACACGCCAAGCCATTCTTTTTCTGCATATTTCATGCATTAAAGAAAACATAGCAACAAAGCACAAATGTATGGTGACAATTACTGCATTTTTCATAAATTTATATGGCAAGATGAGACGCATCCTGACTGTCTTAATTTGCACTAAATCAGATTACTTGCACATTATAAAACGAGACAATTGGACTAGAGAGAACATATCAATCCTAACACTCAATCAAATGGATATTGGTACAACCTCTGTGCAATGTTTCAAGCCTTCCACCCAATCTTAGATTCTTGTTATGATCCGAAATGCATGTTAAAAACAACGGAGTGGAGAAAGTTTACAGACTGGTTGGAAGCACTTACAGTGACATGAGATTTGTCCTTGGAGTTTTCGAAGCGAGAATAAGCTGCCTCATTCGCCAAAGCCGACTGGTCAAGAACAAAGGTTAGACTGAGTCCACCACCGAAAGGTCATTTAAGCTAACTAAAAGAGGGCATTGCAAAAGGCATGAACTCTTGGTGAAAAATGATACGGATCCAAGAATTAATATGAATCCACGAAAAATCCTGCAAAGCCTTGCCCTTCCAGAGCTAAAATGATCACAAGGCAATGAAGTTATGCACATCAATGGTAAGTGACAGGAAAGAAACTCAAAACAAGCATACTATCAAGGGAAAATGGCCTTGCAGAATTATGACACTGATACAGTAATGGCAATTGGCTTTCAAGAAACTTAAGCAAGGGGAAATGCCCTACAACATGAATAAATCAAAGGAGGAAAAAAAAAGGCTTCCACAAATAATATCAAAGGCAAATGGCCTTTAAGGAACTAAAATGAGCATGACATCTAGATTAGGTGGCATTGAGAAAACTAGAATTAAGCACATCATCAAAGGCAGGTGGCCTTAAGAGAACTAAAACAGGGAAAAACACTCACCTATCCACATGCTAGGATCAACATATTATTAATAAAGCTGAAAGTGTTTTAACGTAAGGGAACAAAAACAAGCACGACATCAAGGCCAGATGACCATAAACGAACAAAGGCAGATAAAGTTAAGGGAACTAACAGGCATACAGATGGTCTTGAGGGAATTAGGGCAGGCACAACATCAAACGCAGATGCCTTTAAGGACGCTAAAACAAGCAGGACATGAAGGCAGATGGAATCTACTATCAAAGCCAGATGGCGAAACAGGCAAAGCATCCAAGGCAGACGGCCTTGAGGAAGCTCAAGCAGGCAAGACATTGAAGGCAGATGGCCATAATTAAAGGCAAAGAGAACAATCGCATCCAATGCAAATACCCCATGGCGAGCTGTTGGCGAGAGAGCGCTCCATGCCGCGAAGCGAGCAGCAGGATGCAGTCGACGGAGAGCTGAAAACGCCATAGCCATCCTTCGCAAGAGACCAGCTTACGATCCCCTTGGTCAAGACGACCGGTATCTCCTGGAGGGAGCCTTGATCCGAATCCTAACCCTAGCTTAGGGCGTTGATTGTTCTAAGGGGAGGGCGAGGAGAAGGCAATGTGGCTTCTTCAAGAGAGAGAAGGGGAAAGACGAAGGCGGAGAGGGGGGAGGGGGGATGTGCCAGCAAAGTAATGGAGCAGGTGGGAGGAGTGGATCAGGCGGGCGAGGGCCACACAATGGTGGATGAGGTGGTGAAGACCATATGAATATCGACGGATGGAGCTCCATCGCTGTTGCGGGTCTCCTCCTCTTCGTGTCTTCGGACGCTTTGCACTTTTTTTCCTCTTCCTTTCCTCCTTATCCGAACGTGTGGTAAACAAACCACACACATCACACACCCCTCCTTACAATAAAAAAAACTAGTATTGCAACCGCAGCAACCGGACCAAGGTTCCATAAAAGAACTATTCCCTCTCTACAACCATCTCTCTCTCTCTCTCTTTCTCTCACACACACACACACACACACACACATGCCCTCTCCCTCTCTCTCTCACTTACCACACTCTCAAATGTTGAAACTCTCTCTCTCTCTCTCTCACATGCACACACATATACACACCTGCTCTCTCTCTCTCTCTCTCTCTCACACACACATGCACACACTCCCTCTCTCTTCTTACACTCTCCCACACATAGAAGCGCTCTCTCTCTCTCTCTCTCTCTTTCAATCTCTCTCTCTCTCTCTCTCTCTCTCTCTCTCTCTCTCTCACGCACACATACACATATGTAAATATATAGTATATACAATATTATGTTTTAGATACATAAACCTATACATAGACACATATACTTATATATATATATACATGTATTTAAAAATATAAATACAAACATCGACATAATTTAATTAATTTTGATTAAATTTTAATGTGCGGAGATGGTGATAAGTTGTGGTCACTTTTAGATATATAGATAGATATATCATACACACATCTAAACACACACACACACACACAAACATATATATATATACATACATACATACATATATATATATATATATATGCATATGTATGTATGTATATATAAATGTAAATAAAAACACACACACACACACATGTATACACACATATACATATATGTTTTCTATTTAATTTATATTTTATTAAAAGATACTTTGTCTCTATCTCTCACTCTCTTTCTCTCTCTTTTCACCCTCCCTCATTACATCTCTCTCTCTCTCTCTCTCTCCAGTCTGCCCCATCTCACTCTCTCTCTCTCTCGCACATTCTACAAATAGATGCAGTTGTACGCACATGCATGCATACTCTCTCTCTCTCTCTCTCTCTCTCTCTCTCTCTCTCTCTCACACACACACACACACACACACATGTATACACCGCACATACACTAATCTAAACGCACACTCTCTCCTCCCACACAAACTATCTCCTACGTAGAAATTATCTGTCGTCTCTCTCTCTCTCTCTCTCTCTCACACACACACACACACACACACGTACACACCGCACATACACTAATAAAAACACACACTATCTCCTCCCACACAAACTATCTCCTACATAGAAATTCTCAGCCTCTCTCTCTCTCTCTCATGCACACACACACACACACACTCTCTCTCTCTCTCTCTGTCTTCACGCACACTCTCTCACATAGAAACTCTCTCTCTCTCTCTCTCTCTCTCTCTCACACACACAGACACACACACACTTAAATAGATTTACACACATATATATAATTTTAATTAATTAAATTTTAGATTAAATTTTAATGGTAGGGATGAGTGGTGAGGTGTGCTCACTCTCAAATAAATGCATCTTACTCTCTCTCTCTCTCTCTCTCTCTCTCTCTCTCTCTCTCACACACACACACACACACATTCACATGCACACTATTTATATATAAAGATACTTTTTATTCTCTATCTCTCTCTCTCTCTCTCTCTCTCTCTCTCTCACACACACACACACATTCACATGCACACTATTTATATATAAAGATACTTTTTATTCTCTATCTCTCACTCTCTTTCTCTCTCTTTTCACCCTCCCTCATTACATCTCTCTCTCTCTCTCTCTCTCTCTCTCTCCAGGTCTGCCCCATCTCACTCTTTCTCTCTCTCGCACATTCTACACATAGATGCAGATGTATGCACACGCATGCATATACTCTCTCTCTCTCTCTCTCTCTCTCTCTCTCTCACACACACACACACACACACGCGCGCACGCACGTACATGTACACACCGCACATACACTAATCTAACCGCACACTCTCTCCTCCCACACAAACTATCTCCTGCGTAAAATTATCTGTCGTCTCTCTCTCTCTCTCTCTCTCTCTCTCTCTCTCTCACACACACACACACACACACATGTACACACCGCACATACACTAATGAAAACACACACTATCTCCTCCCACACAAACTATCTCCTACATAGAAATTCTCAGCCTCTCTCTCTCTCTCTCTCTCATGCACACACACACACTCTCTCTCTCTCTCTTCACGCACACTCTCTCACATAGAAACTCTCTCTCTCTCTCTCTCTCTCTCACACACACACACTTAAATAGATTTACACACGTATATATAATTTTAATTAATTAAATTTTAGATTAAATTTTAATGGTAGGGATGAGTGGTGAGGTGTGCTCACTCTCAAATAAATGCATCTTACATGTAATCTCTCTCTCTCTCTCTCTCTCTCTCTCTCTCTCTCTCTCTCACACACACACACATGCACATGCACATGCACATGCACACTATTTATATATACATGCTTACATACCTATAGATACACATACATACATACATAATATATATAAGTGTGTGTATCTATAGGTATGTAAGCATGTATACAAAGATTTCATTGAAAGATGTGAGATGAGATCTTCTTAGATTCAAATTCAAAATTGCATTGGAAGATGTGAGATTTGGCTCCTCCTCGCGCTTGCAAGGAGGAGTGGTTATTTTGAAATAGTCCCACCTCCTTTGCCCACGTGGAGGGAGGTGGGGTTGTGGTTAATCCTGTATAGATAAGTGTGTGTATCTATAGGTATGTAAGCATGTATACAAAGATTTCATTGAAAGATGTGAGATGAGATCTTCTTAGATTCAAATTCAAAATTGCATTGGAAGATATGAGATTTGGCTCCTCCTCACGCTTGCAAGGAAGAGTGGTTATTTTGAAATAGTCCCACCTCCTTTGCCCACCTGGAGGGAGGTGGGGTTGTGGTTAATCCTGTATAGATAACCCTTATGCTCTTTTTATAGTGATTATTCGAAATAACATATTCCAAAATTACATATTTTTTTTCTAATAATACAACTTGGCCACTAAATTGCATATGTTGGTTACAACACACACCCACCGTCTAGCAAGTTACAAGGATGTCTCCACTTTAGCGAGCACTTTTTGAACCCACACCCTTGTGGAATAACATAATCCCTCTATCCACTAGTGTTTACATCGAAATCACATATTAACTATATATATATATGTATATATATATATACCTAGATGAATCTAAGAACATGCCCAAATTCACCTTTTAGGAACTTGCATGTTATATACTCATGGTAGTCAACCCACAAGACTATATAGCTGTCAACTCCATTATGCATAGTATGGACTAGATACTATGGCATCCCCACTAACGTCATCAGTGCCCAATAGTGGGTGTAGAACTATGTATCAAGATATGTTCTCGCACACGCACTCCACACACACACACACACACACACACACACACACACACACACATAAGAGCATATATTCATACAAAGCCCTTCGTACTACTCAGTTTCTGTCAAACCTCCGGAGAGTTAGGTAAGCTTCAAAGTTCAAGCAATGTTTGACAAATTCATGGAGCACCACGTTCATACTCATTCCCATTGTATTTGCATCTCCAAACACTTTTTAATAGCTAGGTAAGTGTCTTCCTTTGACCTCGGCTCAAAAAACAAAACAAAAATAGTAGCATGCTCCATTCTTCTTCCTAGATCTCGGCTCGAAAAAACAAAACAAGAGTATCCTAACCTATCGTCATGAATCCTCTCCATGCTCCTTCACTATAGAAGATTCTACCAATGGATTGGCATAAGTGAGTGTAAGTGGAAGCTCACTCTATCCTCAATGTCAGATCCAGTTCTTGATTGCCTGCATCCTTATGTGCAAATGAAGTTCTCACATATTCTCACCTCTCTCAACACCATTTCTTATTCTTCTCACTTGTGTAAAAGATGGTGCCACATGAATGTTTTCACTAGGCACAAATGTTATTTCACATTTTATTGTCACACAACATTGATATCACATTGTTCTTGTAAGTCCAAGCTAAGGATTGGAAAAGCTACCATAAGCCTCTTTACACCCATGCATCTTGGTCATAATAAGTAACCATGTATTTCCAATTGTCATAGTAAAAAAGGCTATGTACACTTAGCATCAGGTCTCTTGATTAGATCAAGAATAATATTAGATATTGTGATCCAACAACAAAACAGTGCTAGTATTCAAGGTTGTAGAAAAACCTTGCTCTGAACCAAGAAAAAGTGGAATCAAGGTTAAACTTTACCCATGTACTAGAATGAAATGATGAGACTTTATATATATGGTCCAAGATATGCAAAAATACCATCAATAAATGGTGTAGCGATTACCACACTTCTATAAACAATCAGATGTTGTACTTTTCTTGTTGTCACTAGTAAGTGGTGCAGATTATAACGTAGCTGCTAGTTTGCGTATAATTATTATGGATTCCCAAAGGCAATATTGCTTAGACTCTCTTTGGGGATGCCGCACATGGCAAGTCACCCCAATTTCACTAGCCCTGAAGGAATGGTGGTACCTAGATGCACTTATCGCTAACAATGTGCTCATTTTACTATTGACTATTATTTGCCACATCCAGATTATTAATGTTACTTTGCCAAACTAATCATTATAATAACATTAAATTTGGTGTGTTGTGAATGTGAGCTAATCACACATGATGATGGCTTTGGCTATCATGTTAATTACTTCTCTCTCTCTCTCTCTCTCTCTCTCTCTCTCTCTCTCTCTCTCTCTCTCTCTCTCTCTCTCTCTCTCTCTCTCTCACACACACACACACACACACGCACGCGCGCGTGCGCGTGCCCGAGCGCGAGCGCGCGCGCACACACACACACACACAAACACATGCATGCATACACGTGCATGTGTGCAGATGCATAGGGGCACACATACACTCACTCACTCACACATGTCACATAGTTAATATTAGTTTATTTGGAAATTTAATTTCCCCTACACCCTAATTTGAGAATTTGTTCTAAAGTCTAACCTCGCTTATGCAAGGAGCAAAGGGACTCTTTTTATTATTCTTGAATTGAAGATAATGTATTTTTCCCTTCACTTTCAATGAGGAAGCCTACCTTTAAAATGTGATAACCACCTCATGATGCAAGTAATTGTATTCTTGAATGGAAATGATCTTATTGCAATATCCACTTTTACAAAGTCATGTGGTGAGCACTATTTAGTTTGTATGAAAAGATGATCAACCATAACAACTTGTTAAGATGGTTGTTATGTATTTTCTTTATGAAAACATCTCAAATCTAACAAGGCATCTTTAATGTCATAGTGTTCAATAATTATAATTGAAAATGATGGTGAGTGGTAGCATATTCATAATTAGTGGTAGTAATAAGGCATCTTTAATGTCATATGTATTCAATAATTATAATTGAGTGATGGTATATTCAACCAACGCTCTCAAAAGAAAACACATGAAGTAGTATTTCACAATTTTAGAAGCTAATTTACCTAATACATTCTATATTAATAGATATAAATTTTTAGAAATACACACATTTGATTAAACACATTAATCTTGACCATATCATACCATTGGCACACATAGCTTGATTAAACTTAGTAAATGATATAAATAAAAGGTGCATCCAAAATAAAATATCCCGAAATAAATACAAGGCATCCCCATAGAGGTTATGACTAACATTCCCTCTTGCTCGAGTTGCAATTGACCTCAATTACATGGATGATAAGAGTCGACGAGGTTTTGGTAAGAATGAAAAAACTTATAATCGCATCCATATGGCATCTTCAATAGGATGGTTCTTGAAAGTTACAAGATACTTAACATAAGTGTTACCTGTGCATATAGTGGTGGGCGCATGGTCAACAATAGACTTAGGCACAAGATGTTCTTCTTCATCTACTAATTCAGGAGGTTGTTCTAATGTAGGATGAGATGGTAGAGGTCCTCTAAAAGGTCTCAAAAGACTAATATAAAAAGAGCTATGAATATGCCAAGTAGAAGATAGCTCCAACTTTATGCATTATCATTGATCTTTGCTATTATCTTGAAAGGTCCATAAAATCTAGGAGCTAACTTAACTACAAGGGTAGTCTAAATATGAAGCCATAAAAGATGTTAACATATCTTCCAAAATATCTCATAGTGTTCCAACACATGCTCCACCTGCGATTAACACAATCCGCCACTCATTCTTCGCCTACATCTAAAATAATAATAGTCAGTGCACACAATTGATTAAATACATTAATCTTGACCATATCATACTAGTATCCACAGCTTGATTAAATACATTAATCTTGGTACATGATCTAAATAAAAGGTGCATCCAAAATAAAATATCCCGAAATAAAAACAATGGACATCGCCATAGAGGTTATGACTAACAAGTTGAGTCAAAGAATTTGAATGCAATAACATATTGGTTAACTTAAGGTGGTGAAGTGGCATAATTGATTAGAGCGTCTCATAGATTTTAAGTTGAAGCTAGTTGATAGAAAAAAGTGCCTCACCTATAAAAGAGAATGATGCTACAAACAATAATGAGTTGTAAGAGCAAAATGTTTATTGGTAGTTTAACTAATATATGGAGTGGTGTTCTTATGAAGAATCATTCACGTAAAGTATGATAGAACAAAGTAGAGTAAATGAGAATTGAACAACAAACATTCTATATTGATGCATGTGAACCAAATTGGAAAAAAATATTAACATAATGAATCTTATATGAATACCATTGCTATAATTCCATACTATAAGATTAACAAAACAAAATATGATATAGAGCACAAAAAGTCAATTTGGCATTGCTTGTGCATACTACTTGTGGAATGGTTAGCATCACAACTCCTAAATGTGATAGAATTGTTATGAGGATATGTTTTAAGCTCTCTTAAAAATATTATTCTACCCTCTTAGATAACTCAAGGATGCTTGGATTATCTTTACGTCATGCTAAATCATGTTAGTATCATGGGTGATGCCATTATAAATATTAATACGTTTGGTATACTACATTGATATATGATTGGGGCCTCCAATGTTTGTTACAATTGGTTTGAATGGAAGGGTGATTCCTGGGTTACTTACGCCTGGCAAACATGTGCGTGGTGATGGTTTATATACTTATGAAATATTTGTTTACTAATTTGTTGTTGGTTATTTTATAGGTGGAGAGGATTCAAAAGATTGAGGGAAATATGCACAATATTATTTGTTGGCACACATTTTTTTAAATAATCTTTGTATATACATGTGCTAGCTTGTGCATGTTTTAATTTATTTTGGAAAGCTTTGACTTATCAAGCTTAGACTTGAACTTTAATACTTTTGTAAAGCGTGATATGCTTTAACCCTAGCCTTAATTTTGGACACTCTATTTTGAGCAAAAGAGAGTGTCATGCAAGCAAAATCACCTCTTTGTATTTTTGGAGGCTATGGTCTATTTTGGAATGAAAGAATTATGTAAATACTCATGTGGAGAGAGGAGGATGGATGATTGCACCTAATGTTGAGTCGTTATCTTGAGCTAAGTATTTTACTTGTTATTTATTTAATCCTTGAATAATTCTTGAATATGTTAAATTTGTGGTTTTTGCTGAGTTGATTGGGTTGAATAATCTATTTTCTTGCAAGTCTCTATTTCCTCTATTTTCCTAGAAGTGGATCCGTGGTCTAGAAAAATGGAGGTAAGATTTAAAAGCTTGAAAGCCTAAATCAAAGGTTTCAAGAGTTACAGGCTTTTATCCAAAGGGCAAAGACCAAAAGACAAAGGAGATGGTAAACCACTCTACACAAACCACCAAACCACCCTTTCTCTTGAAGTGGTTTTCAAATTCTTTCTCACTTTGTACAATCTTTGCTTCAGATGGAATTCCATAATGGATGGTGGATAATTTCCCATAGTTCAATTTGTGAAAGAAGCGCTAATTAGCTATTTATAGAGTGATTTGTATTTGGATTAATAAGCTCAAGTAGAGAAAATTCAAGCTTTTAGAGAGTTTATTAAGAAAATCAAGCTTTTAGAGAGTTTATTAAGAAAATTCAAGCTTTTAGAGAGTTCATTAAGAAAATTTAGATTATTCTTCTTTTTCTTTCACCCACGGTTGGTGTCAGCAATGAAAACGTTTGGTGTTGGTCCTTCTTCATAGTTGTGTTGTGCCAAATTTAGCTGAGAAGATAGCATTTATTTCTTTGCTTTTTAAAGCTTAGGCTTTAAGATTTGAAGGTTTTAAAGCTTGTTTTTTTAAAAAGCTTATAACGTTCAAAAATAAAAGCTTCCAAAGCCTATGTTAAAGGCTTAAAAACGATCATACTCCAAAAAAAGAAGAAGAAGAATAGAGGGAGTTCTACAAAAAGAAAATATTTAAGTTTGCTGAATATTGCAAGAAATTACAGAAAAGCTTATATTTCTCCTTTGAAAAATTGGAAGGCCTCTTGCAACCAAAAAATTTCGTCATCATCCAAGGGGATCAAGAACTATTTTTTTTTGGAGGTGTTATTTATTACGCCAGGTTCTTCATCACATCAAGCCTCGACATGATTTTTGGATACTTAACGAATTTGAAGTGGCTTTAAAAATCTTGCCAAAGTCGACTTAAACTTAGGCTTCTTGACCAAGCTTGGGATTCATTTGGAATTGGAGTAAAAGGACGGTGCTAAGATCAACCTTTTAACAAACTTCAAACCCTAATTTAACACGGTTCAAGAACTAAGTTTCTCGTTTTTACTTCTTTATCTGCATCATAAAATTGCACTTATTTATTTGCAATGACCAATCTACTTACACAATCCACTATGCAAGAGAAAATTTTTACACTTCAAGAGTAAATTGTAAGTAAGCATGAACTCCGATGCAAGTTAGAGCAACATGTGAGACGTTCTAACTGTAAGCGTGACTCTTATGACTCTGAGACGAGGAGGAAAGTGATCATGTCAGGCGCATTGTCAAAGCTACTTTGCGTGCTCAAAGTTCCCGAAAAGATTCATTGATTACTTGAAAGGCATTAACTTTCTAGAATTGTGATGGCAAGAAAGACGCATGAGTACTCATTGCATGGCTCAGTCAATTGGATGATTATTTTTTAGGTAAAAAATCCTCGAAAAAGGATAAGATTAAGTGTGCTTGTAATCACTTGATTGAAAGTGCTACTTTATGGTGGAATGTGATCAAGCAGGGTAAACATCGACCTACAACACATAGAAGGAGTTCCAGAAACTTTTAAAAAAGCACTTTCTACCTTCTCAATACAAGGCTAAAGCTTGTCCACGATGGGACACTTTATGCCAAGTCGAGAAAGAGAATGTCCAAGCCTATATCGACAAATTTTGGGACATTCTATTTTTTAGGTTCAAGTGATCGAGAAGGTCAAAGAAAGAGAGCAAAGAAGAAAATTCATTGTCGCTCTCAAGTGGGTTGATGTTAATATGTTTCATCCTTGTAGTCTTAGTTCTGCTATGGATCTTGCTCTAAATTCTGAATGCAAAACTTCTATTTCTAGAGATTCCAAAATGCAAGAAAAGTCTTTTACGAAGTCTTCTAAACCATCTTTTCCTCTAAGCAATTTTGATAAATCCAAGATGCACAAAGGTAAAGATGTAGCAAAATGAGATGCTTGGAAAGACAATAATAACAAACCCTGACTGGCACCCCTCGAATTAGACAAGATATGGAAAGTGCAATTAAGATGGGTCAAATATTCTTTTCCACCGCCGAGAAAATGGAATTGGACTTCCAACGAAGTGAGGTGGAATGACAACTCCGAGAATTGAGCTTAAGGAAACAAAAGCTTGATACTCATAGGACAAAAGCTGAGAGAAAGGAGATAAATAATGTTAACCATCTCCAATCACAAGGAAAGGAATCTGAAATTGCTACAAGTAGAGGCGATGGGGATATTCCGAACCTGGAACCCATCAATGAGGAATCCAGAATGGAGGAAGGGGTTACAACCAGAGAAGAAGAGGGTAACATAGCCAACTTGGCTGTAGAAGTTGAGGACTGGCTCTATACCAAGATGGACATAGAGCTAATGATCAATCACCCTACATTCTTACAAGATATGGAGCTCTTAATTACACAAAGACACACAGAGGCTACTATTGGGGAATCCCACCAGGATACCACAATCAGACAAGTCCACAAACTTGAGATACCAAGAAGAGCCAATATGGGTAGGGGACGAGGTCTAGGAAGGGGGGGAGCAATTCCCCAAAGACCTAGAAACAATCTAGCAATGGGCCTTAATGGAGCCACAAGGACAGACTTGTTGAATATTGTAGCTGAGATGGGTAGGGGGATGGTCAGGGAGTTGGGTTCTACTATAGAACCTCAGCCTTCCCAAATGAAACCCCACATCATCTCAAAACTTGTCCAAAAGTTCTTTGGGGGGGATGGAGATCCTATCCAGCATGTAGAGATTTTTGAATCTACATGTGAAACCTGCGGCGGGGACCAGTCAGTGATGTGACCATGATACATGCTTTTTCGTTGACCTTAGAAGGAAAATCTCATCAGTGGTTCAAAACCCTTAAGCCTGAGGACAAGGTTAACTTCACCAAGTTTAAAAATATTTTTGTGCCTAACTTTGCACGTAGTGGTGACAAGTGGAGCCCTGTGGCCCCAACTATATAACATCAAACAGAAGGAAGATGAGTCTATGAGAGACTATGTTTCTCGCTTGAAACACTTAAATTCAAGATGCAAAATTCAGGAAAGATTGACATATGATCAATTGTTACCTTATTTCAGGAGAGGAGTTAGAGACCATAAAATGCATGATTACTTGGTCCTAGCCCGACCAGCTACCCTTGATGCATGATGCTGCAAATTGGCAATCGAATACGAAGATAACATCTTAGAATTGCCACAACCTGAGGATGTTAGAACATCGGCAGCAACCACGACTTCGCGTGTCTCGAGTCATCATGAAATTGGAACTCAAAGCAAAGAAGTCGGACATATGACTGTGGATGAGCTCAATAATGCCATATTGGAGAAATTAAAGGTGAGGGAAGGAAGAGAGATGTGGGGCCATGGGCATAGTCACCTTTACCCCCGCAGGGAACTGGTGTGGTGCTCCATGTGCAGACTAAGCCATACCACCACTGAATGTCCATAGTTAAGGGCAAGACCATTACAGTATTATGCACATTGTGTAAAATTGGGCAATCATGACACATCATCATGTAGATTTCCAAGGTTTCAAAATATAGCACAACTACAAACAAATAGAGTCCCACTGGCTTTGCTGACACCACCTGTGCAAACCACTATCATTGCTGTACAACCCAACCCTTCTTACTTAGGGGGATATTCTGGGTACAAGACGCTTCGCCCTTGCCACCACTAGTTCTACTGCCACAACCACCACAAGCCAAGATCAATCAAGTAGTGATTGAAGAGCCATTAGAAGATAATGAACTGGCACAGGAACTAGAATTTAGTGGGGAATACTATGAGGATATGGGTGATGTCACACCAGAGTATTATATCCTATAGAATAACAAGCCAGTATGTGTGTTTCAAACCACGATATAGTGGAAGGGCAAGGAAATCAACTTAAATCCGAGAAGAGGACCTTTACAATGCTATGGCTATGGGGGACCACATCGAGTAGTTGAATGCCCAAATAAGAATATGACTCATACACACCAGCCACAAAAAGTGGTGACCACACCCAATGACATGCCAGTGCTCACTTGCACATTTGATCATCTGATCAAAGATTGTCCCTACGGAGCACAAGCGGTTCAGCTTCTACTGCTAATTAGGCCACCATTCGTACCATTAATATACAGTTTGGGAAGATCACACCGCTCAATGTCCTAACACAAGCTCAAGCTCAGTTAGGTGACAAAGGAAGGAACCAGGTGGATGCTACTATTTCCAAATCTAATCGTCGTCGCAGGAGAAGAGTGAAGAAATTAGGAAAGGGGGACACACGGGTTACAATCCAAGACGGATCCGAAGAAGATACAATTGATACTAGATCCACACAATCAAAGGAAAAGGGGGGTCAAGGGATCAATCTGGAAGGGTTAGTACTGGGAAAAAAAGAAGAACAACCAGCAACCCCAAAGGGGGTTGGTGAATATCCTAATGCTAACGAAGAAATAAGGAAGCTAGAAGATGCCAATGCCCTAGTTGAAAAGTACACAAATTCATGAAACTAAGCCTAGGGCCGGCCGAGTAAGAGATACCATCTATCCGCTGGATGTACCACCCCGCAATAGGGCTTTGAACCTACCCACCCCGATTGTGGAAGAAATTGAAGCAGACTCCCAAACAACCACCCCGCAGTAGGGCTTTGAACCTACCCACCCCGATTGTGGAAGAAATTGAAGCAGACTCCCAAACAAACACAATGACTAGAATGTTCGAGGAAAATGAGTTGGGGGGTCCATTCATTCTTTCCCCGTGGAAGAATATGAGACCTTGATGGGAAGAACACTCTATATCTAAGGAACCCAAGGATATAGGAAGCCTAGCAGCTGTGTTATCCATGCCTGTCCAGATACCCTTGGGTCAGTTGTTACGCAATTCACCCACCCTATGGACAGATGTAAAAGAATGGGTCGAAGGAGGTCTAAGGCTAGCGGAGAATATGGATGAGGCTCTGCCACCCTTAGTAGAAAGACCCTTGAGGCATACAAAGGAAATGCAAGTGATTAAGATACTAGTTAACCAACTGGGACGCTACTATGAGAGTGATGACATGAACGCTACCATTCTGATTCATCATAATGGATACCAGGCGTTGGCCATCCTGGATGGTGGGGCAGGTGTCAGCGTTATTACCAAACATTGCTGGGAAAATTGGGGGAAGCCGGATCTGAAAAGAGCAGATCGAATCGTAAAGATGGCTGATGGAACATCTTCAAGACCCATTGGGCTCTTGGAAAATGTGAAGTTCAAACTCTTTACGTTTCAATATCGTCATACATTTGTGGTCATGGACTTCCTATGCCAACCTGATACATTTGACATAATATTGGGACGACCCTTCATCACGAGGGAATCCAAATTGGTGCATGATTGGGCTTTGGATCATGTATATGTACGCAGGGACTCACAAACATTAAAGATTGATCTAAGATCATGGACGGCACACCCCATAGAAGGGCAATTGTTTGGTAACGGCTCGATCACAATGGAGCGAACCACATCCCTACAGATATGCCAGCCCACAGAGGGGGAAACCAAGGATGAGGAGGATACGAAGATGTATGCATCACTACCTCCCCTGGATTTCTGTGAGAATTGGATGCATGTGTTGGCCACAATTGATGTGATGCAACCTAAGGGAACCTAGTAGCTGGGCCTTCTCTCGGGCGTGCATTGGCCAGGTGCAAAGGCTCATCAGGAACTTTCTTTGGTCCGGTGGCGAGACGGGCTGCCCGCCAGGGCCAAGGTGGCATGGGCTGTGATCACTCAGCCGAGGGAGAGAGGCGGCCTGGGCATTGTTGATCCTATTTGCCAAAGCCGAGCTTTGCTTGGCAAGTTGGTAGTTCGTGGCCTCCTACCAGGCGCTGAGCCGTGGAAGGAGTTTCTTGTTTCCAGGATGCTCAGCCGCACTCCTTCTCTTAGCGGCCCTTGGACCCCCAGCTTCGAGGAGCGTTTTGCAGCTAGCCTTCTGAGAGCCTGGGATTTTTGAGGCCGTCACTCTTCCAGACTCCCCTGGGCAGCACCGATGAGGAGCGCCTGAGGCAGCCATTGATCTGGAACCCCTTGATTCGACTTCCCAGTGGCCATATGGTTGGATTGCGGTCTCATGTGTCGTGGGGCCCGTTGAGCTCCGGCCCAGCCCAGTCCCTAGACGATTGGATATGTTTTCAGCAGCTGCCTCTAGAGGCTCAGGAGAGGAGACTCAGTGGGATGAGGGGTAGAGAGTTGATGAGACAGGACATTGAGGCGGCCATCCCCCGGGAGTGGCGGACCCCAGTACAGGACCCTCCACCTCCACAATGGATGGGTGTCTTTACTCGGCATGAGATCCTTCTAGCGGTCTACGGCACGGCGGAGAGTCGCCCCACTCACTTTCGAGGTGGGAGAGGGTGGCCAACTTCAGAGGACACAACTAGATTTGGATGAGCTCCAGGGTTGTATTTTTCAGAGGGTGCGGGTGGTCGGCTTTCATCAGAGACACAGTGGCATGTAGACCCCTCACCGGCCTCGAGCGATAGGGGAGGACTGTTCTTGGAGATTATGGGCTTGGGACAGCAGGCCTCTTATTCGCCTTCAGTGGGATCCTTACTCGGCCCCTACCAGCCTAGGCATCCCCTTTTTTCAGTACACAGCGAGGCTGGGGCGGCGGATTCAGAGGCACAGGATAGCGAGCACCCTGGCGGCGGCCGAGCATTGGCGGCGACAAGGGCTCTCCCCTGCCTTTCTTAGGGACTTCTGGCAGCGCCTTTGGGCCAGCTTTCGGCCCCGGAAGGTGACGCTTTTTCTCTGGCTCACAGCGCATAGAGGACTGGTTGTGGGGGCCTGGCTAGCTTTTGGCAAACACCCAGCGTCCTGCCCTCGGTGCGGCCATGCACAGGAGTCGCAGCGGCACTGCTTATGGGATTGCCCACAGGCACAGCAGGTCTGGCAGCGCGCTCTCAGGATGGTTTTTGCAGGCTCGCCAGGTGAGATGCTGGTGACGTGGGGTGCGGTGGCTTGGGCCACAGACAGCGGCCCGGCCCTTGGATATGAGGACGTCCCTGGCAGTGCGACCATCTAGGTCTCTGACGGGGCGATGGCGGTGGTTCCGACGCCAGACCTCTCTTCGGGAGGGGGTCGGGCACAGATGGGAGATGATCAGCAGCATGACGGCTTGGCACATAGGGAGAGCCCGATGCAGGGAGGCCATTGACCGCCAGGCGACTCCACTGGCGGAGGTCATACAGGCCCTCTGGGTGGACATCATTCACACCTTGACACTGGGGGAAACTTCAGGGCGACTCGGATCGCATGAGAGGTCGCCGCAAGGCTTTCCTCCGCACTTGGCAGCCTGGCCCTTTCCTCATCGCGAGGGGCGAGGATGTCACTTGGCACTATAGGCCTCCCAGTTTGGCTTTTCTCACCTCCCACATGTACTACTAGGTAGCCCCCCCAGAGAGCGGCCAGCCACCACGGGGGTGGAGCTCACTGGGTGCTTTTTATCCCTCCTTGCGAGGTGAGCTTTGTAGCCTTATGGCGTTTTCTCATTAACTAATAGAAGGATCGTTTTTCTGGGGAAAAAAAAAAGGGAACCTAGTATTTGGAATCTGGAAACATCCCTACGACTTCTATCTGCATGGTTGATTAGCAAACCATGGATGGGGAGTCAGTGGAGGAGACATCAAGTACAGAAGGTACCATGGCGCGAATTCGAACCAATAGTCGGCGCATCAGACAATGGTGGAGACAAAAATGGTACCTAGCCCGACAAAATGCATTGCTATACGAAGCAAACCAACGGATGCCCAATGGTTGAGATACCTTGAGGCTACAAGGGTACATGATGAATTCTCTAAGGATTGGGACGAAGAGTTGAGTAAAATATCATTTGTAATGGAGGAATCTAGAGAAAATCACCCTTAAGGAAACCAATACACCCAAACTTACAAAACGGGACGCCGAAAATGCAACAAAGCCTTGGCAGAGGCAGAACGTGAGGCCAAGAAAATCATGGAAAAATAAAAAAACAATGAGGACAAAATGGATGTACTCTCAGTACCTAACCATTTCAAGATTATACAATTGATGATCAAAGAGTGGTCCAATTAACAGCCACTAGGGTAAAAGAGGAAGGGCTGTCGACATTAACCGTGGCCCGTCAGAAGTCAAGGAGGTTGATATTGCGGAATCAGGGGAAGAAGCAAGGCTCGTATATATTGCTAAGGATTTGACGTTCTGCAGAAGAAGTAGAGCTTATTGCTCTTCTTAAGGAATACAAGGATTGTTTCGCCTGGAACTATAAGGAAATGAAAGGGGTACCGCCTGAGGTGGTACAACATACGATTCCAATTCTAGAAGGATCACGGCCTGCCAGGTAAAAACCATACCAAATGAATCCAAAGTATGCAAAAGAAGGAAATTGATAAGCTCATTGCTGCTGACTTTATCTATGAGATCAAACATACGGATTGGTTATCACCCATTGTGATAGTGCCTAAAAAAAATGGAAAATTGAGAGTATGTGTCGATCTTAAGAAAGTAAATGCAGCCACTCGAAGGGACCATTACCCATTACCGTATACCGAACATGTCCTGGAAAGAGTGGCTGCTGGAAGGGAAGCGTACAGCTTCTGGATGGGTTTTCAAGGTACGATCAGGTGTCCATAGCAACAAAAGACCAACATAAGACTGCCTTCAATACCATGTGGCGAACATTCGCTTACAAGGTCATGCCGTTCGGTCTTACAAATGCCCCGACAACCTTTCAAAGATTGATGTGCACAGCTTTTAAGGACTACTTGCAAAAGTGGTTGGAAGTGTTTATTGATGATCTATGTGCACATTCTCTATGGGAAGATCATTTGAACTGTTTGAGGAAGGTGTTTGAACGTTGTTGATTATATCGGATATCACTAAACACTTTGAAGTGCCAATTCTAGGTCAAGCATGGTGTGATACGAGGACACAGTCTCAAAAAATGGCATATCCACTTATGATAGCAAGGTCAAGTTGATCTTGAAACTACCACCGCCCACCAACTACAAAGGTGTGCAAAGGTTTATGGGTCATGTGGGTTATTATCGACGCTTCATCATATTTTATGCGGAGATAGCCAAACCCTTGTATAAACTGCTCATTGTCTTTGAGTGGACCAAGGAGTGTCAAGAGGCTTATGATCGTCTGAAGCAAGCCTTAGGAAGCGCATCCATTTTGCGACCCCCCAATTGGGATCTTATATTTCACGTACACATCGATGCGTCAAATTTTACAATTGGTTGTGTGCCAGCCCAACCTGGTGAATTCAAGTTGGACTATCTAGTTTGCTTTGCTAGTCGCCAACAATTGAATGATGCAGACGTGAACTACACCACTACCGAAAGAGAAGGATTGGCCATGGTCTACGTAGTCAAGAAATACCGACATTATCTCTTGGCTAACAAATTCATATTTTTTTGTGGACCATCAAGCTTTGCTATATCTAGTGAATAAACCTTGCACCACAGGATGAATCACACGTTGGCTACTATTGTTGTTGGAATTTGACTTTATTGTCATGGCGGTAAGGAAGGGAACACAACATATGTTGGCCGACCACCTGTCCAGAGTTCCAAATGGAGAACTAGCAAAACTGGTGTCGATGATGACCTCCCTGATGCTTGTCTATTCAAACTGGATATGGTACCAGAGTGGAGTGAAGAGATTTCAGAGTATTTGGTTTATGGCTTCCCTCAAAACGTACCCTTAAATAAGAATAAGATGCAAAGGCTTATCAAGCTTGCAGCACCATATCAATTGATTGCAGGAGAGTTGTATAGGCTGGGCAAAGACAATGTGCTTAGACGATGCATAAGGGAGGATGAATTCGTGACCTTACTAGAAGAGTCTCATTCCGGGATAGCAAGCGGGCATTTTGTCGGAGAAATTACAGCCCGAAAGGTGCTCCAAGCTGGACTCTAGTAGTGGCCTACATTATTCAGGGACGCCCATGAGTTCGTCAAAAGATGCGAGAAATGCCAACGTTTCATAATCCTGCAACAAAAAAGAGACAAGATGCCACTAAGCCCCATCATTGTCAGGCAACCATTTGAGAAATGGGGAATAGATTTTGTGGGGCCTATAAGTCCGGCGGCTCATCCATCACAAGCCTGCTACATAATTGTAGCCACTGATTATTTCACAAAGTGGGCGGAGGCCAGAACTTCAAAGAAAGCGGATGCGTGAATAACTGCGAAATTTGTATATGAGCAAATCATATCATGATTCGGCTGCCCATTGGAATTGGTGAGTGACCACGGCTCACATTTCATTATGAGGTGATTAATGAATTGCTTTTGCAGGCTTCTTGGTAATCCATCGTAAATCATCACCATACTACCCTCAACAAGCAAATGGTCAGGCAAAAAGTACCAATAAGATTTTGTGCACCATCCTGACGAAAACTCTGGAAGCAAGTCGACGAATAGATTGGGAGCATAAGCTTACAACAACTCTTTGGGCCTACCTTACATCCTATAAGGTGGCAATAGGATATACTCCTTTCCATCTAGCTTATGGTGTTGAAGCAGTTATGCCCATGGAATACTTAGTCCCCAGCTTAAAAATTGCTATACAAAAACGTCTAACTGAAAATGCATTAGCTGAAAGAACATCAATTAGCTGAAAGGCTAATTGACTTGGAAAAACTGGATGAAACCCGGTTGATAGCATCACACGGACTCATGGTTGAAAAGTTGCACAGAAAACATTGATTTGATAGAAACCTTAAGCAAAAAGAGTTAAAAATGAAGGACCTTGTCCTCATGTATGGTGTGGAAATCTCCAGGAAAAAGAAATTGAAATACCGCGGTCTGGGACCATTCCACGTATCAGAAATCACACCTCAAGCATATGTCCAAATAGAGACAATTGACGGCATCCAAATGGAGGGCTATGTCAATGGGAGTAAACTAAAAAAATACTTTAAACCATTAACCCAGGAGAAGCTCTTCCAAGAACACCTCTTAAAAAAACAGAAGCAAATAGCAAAAGAAAAGATCCAGTAAAAGCGCAAGACAAGGCTAAAGCTAAAGAAGCAAAAGCTAAAATGCAGAAGGACCTGTCAATATGGCGTCCATAACCATGGTGGACGAAGAGGATCTAAACATTGAACCAGCAAGACTCGAGTTGGGACTCACAACTAATAAGGGCATTGCAACAAGTGTTGCATTGATAGATACGGGATCGAGCCACAACCTAATCTCATATGATACTTGGATAGCCTTAGGGAGACCAAACCTAGAACACGCGGATGCAAAAGTTTGTAGTGTGCACTTAACAACCACAAAGGCTGTTAACATTTCCATCAGTAATAATCCCTTGGTTGGAAAGATGTTTGTAATGCCTGCAGGTACAATGTAAGAGGAGATAATCTTAGGACGATCCTGGATCTGTGCCAACAAGTGCAATATCCAATGGGAAGAATAACAACATCGCTAACCATCGGTGAAAAAGTCATGTCCATACCATTATGGACCTCGGCAAATCAAGGCAAACAAATTGCTGTAGAAGCGGTACTTCAAATACCAAAATCACACCCACTGTGTTCAAATTGCCTACGCAAAGCCCAACGTACAAGAGTACATATAAATGGGTACCCAAGATTCACCCAAAGGGTCAACCTGAGAGGAAGGAACCAATGAATGATGAACGTTCTCATGAGAGAACCCAGTTCAAAAGTCAACCATTGACACCACCTACAAAGTGACAGAATTTCAAGAACTTGCACAAGCCTCATGACGACTGTCAACATTGGATCCGAAAGGACCTACTGCGAGCACAAGGCTACTATCAAGGCAATACAACAATATGGCTACCCAAAAGAAAATCTATGACAGACGCCACGATAGGTTTATACAAAAGAGGGTAAGAGCTTTCAGCATCAACTCCCCAAAAAGACAAATCCCACACCTGCACTTGTGTGGAGAAGGAAGCAAATTCAACAACCTGAGTTGAGAATGACTCAAGCAACAACAATACCCACAGTAAATAAAGAATGACTCAAGCAACAACAATACCCACAGTAAATAAAGAATTGAACACAATGTGTGAAGGAAAAAGCAAGGGTGTCCCTAGTATAAGCAATACACAACCAGACACTACAACAAAAATATTTAATTGGGTGGAAGGAACACTTAAAATCTCCCAATTAGAATTAAAAAGATTTCATCAAACAATGCCTAGAAATACTAGAGAAAACCTTTGGTTTCCATGGTAAAATTAAAAGAAAAGGAAAATAAATCCATCATCATGTGCATGCGGGTGTGTGAGCACAAAAATTCGATTTTATAAACTTCACGTGAAACAGAAGAAAAATACTTCACGCCGTGAAGTACCCAAAATGTTTCACGACCTGAACTATTTTTGGTGTTTCACGCCGTGAAGAACCCCAAACTATTTCACGACGTGAACCTTTTTTAGTGTTTCACGTCGTGAAAAAGTACAAAGAAGTTCACACCGTGAAACGATAAAAACTACGGAACCAATCACAAAATAATACGTGGATTGATCATTTAACGTAGCCGCCGCCCTGTCCGACGGCTATGCTATAAAATCGATTTGCTTTCTTGATTTCGTCACTTTCACTAGTGATTTCATGTTCTCTTTCATCGATTTCTTGCACGCTTTTGACTCCTTGCTCCTGACATCGCCTTCTCAACCTCTCAAGGTGGGAGCTATACCTTTCCTTTCCTTCTTTTTGTTCCTTGTTTTTTGTCGTTGTTTCTTTTGAATGTGTATATTTTTTGGACGGGTGTTGAAATTGTATCTCTTTTGATTATTATTACCGATTCATGAACTGATCAACAAATGAAAACCTAAAAAATGCAAATGTAAAAACGTAAGATATCATCCTTCCAAGAAAAATCTACATGAATACATAAGGTGTAGAAAAAAAAACAAACTAGCCTCATTGTCACGCAAAATTTGTAAAGTCTGCAACTTCACGGGAGCCCTTCACATCCCCGAACTTCATGGGAGACCTTCACATCCCCAAGTCTGTAACTTCACGGGAGAACTTCACGTCCCTGAACTTCACGGGAGACCTTCACGTCCTCGAACTTCATGGGAGAACTTTACATCCCAGAACTTCATGGGAGAACTTCATGTCCCCAAGTCTGCAACTTCACGGGAGACCTTTCACGCTTTCAAATTCACACATTATACTATATGGGAAAGCCCTCACGAACCTTTTCCTAACATACTAACACTAATTAACACCCAAAAAAGGGGGTGGCTTCCACCAGTCATTCGACTTACAATATATGGTTGTACAAATGTCTATGTCAGAATCTAAGTCCCGGGAGCAACCACCTCCAACACAAGCCAGTAGTGCCACAGGGTCCCAGAGTGCCAGCACACTGAGGAGCAACTTCTTGGGCCCTTACGCCCAATCCTTCCAGGGAACTCTCATCAAGAGACAGGTCACTACAAAACATGGAAAAATCACTATGCAGTGCCACAATAAGGAGTGCCTCCATCTATTGGAAGATGCGGAAGTAAACGATAACCTGGAAAAAGTCGGCCTTGGCAGAATGGCTACAGTGCTACCTAGAGGGATCGACACAGACCTCTACGCAGAATATCTCCGTACATATGACAAGCAGACAAAGAGAGGAAAAATTACAAAGGCAGATGGTACCACGGAAGAGCTGCTCATAATAGAAGACCTCATCAAAGACGCTTTACAGCTCCCTGGGAGTCAAGGCCCACAGACACACAATAGATACAATACCCATCAAGGAGATGCTAAAGAGAGATTCTTATAACTCCAATGGGGCGGAGTACGAGAACATCAAGGATGAAGCCACGGAGAAAGCTTGCAAGGAAATGTCGTTGATGATGCAAATCAAACTAGTTGACAGGTATAACAGGGTCAGCCTTAACAGGATTGCCAAAGCTCATGAAGAGAAGGAGGTTGATTGGGCCTTTTTTATGCACAAAGAAATGGAAAATTGTCTCAAGGCACATCAATCCAAGGTCAGCAACCCATACCTGTTAACAGAAATACTTAACCATGTGGCACAGTGGCCAGTGAAAAATGAACAAGAGGAAAACCTGTCGCTAGCCTTAATCCCCAGTCAACCTACCGAATCTACTGGAAGGGTGGATGAAGGACAAACAATGTTAATGGAGACAGAACAACTCATAAAGTCAATCAAGAAAGATCGAAAGAAGAAGACTGACAAAAGGATGAGAGGGCTACTGGTGGATGTCACCACCACAGAATCTCAGCAATTGGAAGTGGCTGTGGCATTAGAGATTAAGACATACCAAGAGGCTCTCCAAGAAAAACTACAAAGGCCTACTATGTAGGAACAACACCAACAGCTCTCCCCTCCAACGAGCCCTGCACAATTAATATTCAAAGACCTCTCCCTACTCAAGGATTCACAACTAGCAAAGATACACACAGAAGAAGCTGGAGAACAAACACAGAAAGATCATACCTTGGAAGGACCAGCACACAAGGAGGCATCAGTTGCACAACAAGAATTAGAGAAGCCAGCAGAATCTAGTAAGAGGCCTCACTCCCTAGAGACGTCCATGCCAAGTAAACAAATAAGATTGGATCAAGATGAGCCACTACCGCATCTTGGTTCTTTGAAGGAGGTGGATTCTCAACAATTCCTCCAGGATACCTTGGAAGGCCTCGACACACTCCTCCATGACCCCCTTACAAAAATAAGTGCGGCCACTAGTACCAACTGGGAACATGAATAGAAGGTATAGCATTGCCATTTGTTGACAACACGCATGCTGCACGACAGGAACGCTAGCCTATGGAAGCAGCTAGAAGAGGCCAATGCATAAACACAAAGTGTGAAAGATACTTTAGCGGCAGCAGAGGAAACTCATAAAGAAGTAATCATAAAGAGTTTACAGGCTGTAGAAGAATAGAGAACCAAATACAGCGCATTGGAGAGCAATAACTTGGTTTTGAGTCAAACCATTGTACAAAAAATCAATGAGAATGCTGACTTCAATGTAAGGCTGGAGCAAGCAAAGAAGCAGATACAAAAGGAGATAGCTCACACACAGAGCCTAACAACTAGGCATGCCAAGGAAATGCAAGAGAACAGGGAAACGCAATGCGTACTAAGGATCTACTTCGACAACAAATAGAGCTCCTCACAGCCAACCTTAAAGAAGAACAAGAAAGAGTACAAGGACTACAACAGGAACGAAAGCAGGTTAACAAAGCGCATGCAGAAAAACTCAAGGCTCTCAATGAAATAATCAATCATCACTAATCAAACAGCGGTGCAAAGAAGCCAAGAAACAATATCATAACTGAAAACCAATTACAGGGTGCACAAAGATCGGCAACACAATAGGTATTTCAAGTTACTGAAGCCAATCAAAGAGAAGCTACTGCTAGAAGAGCACAAGAAGTGGCAACAAGAAGATTCGAAGCGTTGGATACTGAACGGATGATCAGAGAAACAACCATTTCTACATAGCTCAGCAACGCTGTTATCCGCATGCCAGAACTAGCCTGCCAACTGGCCACACAGGAAAGGAGTCAAAGGCCGGAGCCCACATATGACTTACGTACCCTCCTTGAGCACGCCTCGAAATTGGGACAATTACCAGTAACTCCTCGGGTCCCTTCTCAAACTCTTACCTTGTTTTTGTCTACACTAACACTCTCATTACTTCAATATGACATTAACTTAGCTAAAGATATAGGTTTAGGAGAATTAATCCTTATTAAACAAAATATCGAGCGAGGTGCTGACCCAACCATCATTATGGGCATTTTGAGGGGGGATCTGATATTAACTAACCCACAAGATATCTTCTTCTATCCTTTGCATCCAATAGTCCTCAACCTTCGTAGTTGGTGTCGTGTCTTACAAAATTCAGAAATTTTGGACAACAGGATCGACAAACTCGACCTATTTGTTCCAGATGACATACCAACAACACCAGCCAACTACGAGGTTGTGGCTAATACTCATCAATGGGTAATCAATCATGAGTGGTTAGAAGTATATAATACCCACCAACATTTAAATCTTTGTGGGTCTACCTTATATCACCCAGTGGGCATCCTTAAGCTATATACTAATATCCATAAGCATTTAGAAGCTATGCTTACCAACGTAAGGAATAATTTTGATGCAACTCACATAAATTACCCAAATGTGGATAACAAAGAAATCCCTGAAATTCAAACCTTTTTCCAAGCTCATAAACCTAGCCACCCACCCCCTAGTTCGGGTCACGGTGAGGATGAGGGTCCATCTTCTTTTTTCAAAAACACCTACCCTGTGT
>NC_141098.1:23505285-23512785 GCF_041138505.1 Cibotium barometz
TATTTCTAATCCAAAAGTCATTTATATTATGTAAATTCTTGTACCCCTCATTTTTCAAACTTAAGCCTCACTATTTGCAAGGTATAAAGAGGGACTTAAAATTGCAAGGTTTGACATTTTCCTTCAAAATTTTGACTAACTTTTCAAAAAATCTCATTATTTCCCCCACAATACGAGCGAGGTGTTGTAGTGCTTGAGTCTTTTCAAGAAGACATGAAGTGACTAATGAGTCATTGAAGTGATTAATGAGTCATTTGAACGGCTTGATTAATTAAAAACTGGGCACATTATTGTACATAGCATATTCTTTTTTAGCAAAAACAGAGAAAATTCACGACCCATTTTGACAACCAATGGAGCTAATGATATCAATTCCACATGATGTTCTTACATGGAGCAAATCAAGGATTTTATGCTTTGTTTTACTAATTAATAAACTTTCCCTTTCTTATGTAGTTTTGGGACATAGTTTATGCAGGAATGCCAATATAAAGCTGAAATTTTAAGCATAATAATTTCTCGTATAGCAAAAATCCATCTATGAGATTTTATATAACTTGTTCTTTTCTAATAAAAATAATAAAAATTGATCATGAAAATGACATCTCAAAATCTCAAAATGAATGATAAAAGCTTCATCAAGTTTTGTTCATATTATCAATTTTAAAAGAGTTTAACATGGTTATTGTAGGTGCTCATAGCCTTTCATAATATATAAATTTTACAAAGGCTATGGTGTTGGCATGAGATATTAATAAAGTATGGTGTTGGTATAACCACTTTGATTTACGTACCTCAAAAGTATGGTGTCGATATAACCACTTGATTCGCATACATCAAACCTCATGAGGTGACATCTAATAAATATATAGTTCTTGTGGCCCAACAAAATAAGAAAAAGCAATGCTAATGTTGTTGGCTAGCATTTTTTTAAACTAGTTTCCATATGAATGTAGAAGTTAGGTGTCATTTAAGTGAATGCATGCCACCCCACAATGGAACGAGAATAGGGTTAACAATGTGAAACAAATTTAACAATCACATGAATAAAGCAGAGGAGATTCTTAAAATATGATCATTAGAAATTGGGTGGCTTTCAGTGATCTTAAATGCTTTGATGGACCTTTAGCTAAGGCATCTTTTTTCTCTTAAATCAAACTTTATATTGTAGTTACTCATTGACACTTGGTGCACCTTACTCACATAATTATAACATAAAAAATATAGAAGTGTGATGACTTACTACCATGCCATGAATATTAAGGAACTTTGCCCTCCAAATACTTGAAGCACCTACTTTGCAAATGGTACCTTTTTTTCACCTTAACTATGCAGACTTTTGAAGTACCCACTTTTCAAAAATTTATCGCTTTGAGAATGAGTGATAGCATGTCATGCGTTCTATGTTCTATTGAGGATATCGTGTTATTGGTAAAAGGGGACATAGCAATGAGGGCAAGACTAAGGAGTTTCTTATAAAAAGGTGAAAAGCTAGAAGGTCTCGTCAGAAGGGGTGGAGGGGGATGGGAGGTGTTGAGTGTGGACCATGTCTTGGAAGAAAAGTCTAAGCAAGATATCTTGCAAATGGCATAGAAAAGGATTGGCAATGGTGTGGGAGAGGAGAACGCTTTGAAAATGAAGCTCTGGAGGGGATAAGTGAAGGCTAGGATTTGAGGTTTTCAGAGTGGGGGGAGGCCTACTATGTGGATGATGGCGATTTGGAAACTAAAGGGATGGGATCAATGCTTACTTTTTTTAGCAAATCACAAAATTTATGACTTTAAAAGTTTATGAGCTTTTTTAAAAAAATAGAGTTTTTTTTGGTAAATTGTAACTAAAATGGATCAAATTGTGTAATTTTTTAACTTGACTTAAAAAATAAATAAATTGATGATCTTGCAAGTGAATTGAACTCTACTCGTGTAGATGCAATTTCAAACCATCCCCTCCAACCCACTACAATACACAACCCCCCCGGCCCCACCCCCCTCTTTCTTTTCCCCCCCACTCAGGCTTGATTGCCCTTGTCCTTCAAAATTGACGGGTTTGGTGAAATATAGCAAGTTTTTTTTGTGCTTTAGTGTAGTTTTTGTCGAGCATTTTAAATTTTTGCAAGTATTGTACGGCCAAAACGCTAAAAAACGGGCGTGATGCTCGTCAAAAAGTAACTATGCCCCCACTCCTTGAGGCCTCTCACACAATAAAGGAGTGCATAAAGGAACCAAATTATAGCAATTTTTATATATATAAAAAGTCCATTGCATTCTCTCTGTAGTATGAACACACGAGTCCATTTTCATGTCAAGCTCCATCCCATCAGCTTCATGTTCCATCACCAATTTCATGGTGGGATTTAATAACCGATGTGAAAGTACTTAATTACTGCCTCAATTTTTAGCTTCCAAAGGACCCGCCGGACGCGCCCGGACAGGAGTGAAAGCGACTATGCTTACGTGTAATAGTGGGGCCGCCGAGCCACGTACGCCTGGCCGGCTTTGAGTAATGGAAGCCTTCCACGTCACCACGATATCTGTTTCACATGTGACTGGCGTCAAGCCATTTTGGTCCCCCTCGCGTGGGCGGACACATATGAAACTAGTGCTTATTACCTATAGAAGGCTATAGACATAAAAGACATACGTTGGTCTACATTTTGTATTTCGAAGGAGGTCCTTTTCCTCCAAGTTCCCAATAATATTGGCTCCAAAAATCTTTTTTTTTTGTAAAGGGCTCTTAATATTAATATATATACCTCCAAAACCTTTAACTTGACTTCCATTCATAACTTGTAAACCGATTAACATCATGCCAAAGTAAATTATCTACAATTTCAAGGAAAATAGCCTTTGTATGTGCCTAAGTTTTCTATGGAATTATACCAAACTTGAGACCACAAATTTGCCTATCCGTTGAAGCGACTAGAGTAACCTTTGCCTTTCTCATCCAATTTTCATTGTTGAATTTCATGAATGACAATATGATTAGTTTTCATCCCACACAAACTTGGATAACTCGAGCTTCACTACATTAACAACCCAAGGAACTTTAGACCCTCAAAATGCACATTGTTTTATTGTCTCAACGGTGAAAATAGAAACAAAAGTTTTAAAGAGAAAAAAAGCGATAAATTCTCAATTAACATAGCCTATATTGCATGAATAGTAGAAGACTCCTATTTGACTATAATGATTGGCCTAGACTTACATATTGGTCAGAAGATGACTAAATATTTGTTTTCACCAAACTATGTTGCTTTTTCACTCTTTCTTAGCCCTCCTTTCAGTCAAGATCAAGAGTAACGCACCGAAGTTTCAACCATTTTCATTTCAAAGGTACACAAGGCTCATTAATAAATACCGCACAAATGAACTGAACCCATAGTTGGAAAGGTGCATTGGTAATGCTATTGACTATTTATACATTTGTTTTACCAGTAAAGTACTATGAATCGGTTGCAGTGTCTATTTTCAACATGGCAACCCTTATTAGTGGGACCTTGGGTGTGTGCAAGAGAGGACAAATTCTCTAAGACCCAAGGACCCTTGTAATAAAAGAGATGGAAGAGAGTGGACTAGAACCACATTACCCTTAGGAAAAAAGCTCTAAGTCTCATTAACTCTCTCACGAGGGAGTGAGTGTCTAATTGGTAGATTATATACATGTAAGTGGAGGATCTTATAAAAGCTTGCCTTGAAATAATAATGGACTATAAAAGAAAACTAGTGAAGTGAAGAAAGCCTAGGCAAGTTACAAGCATTCTTGTGGATTATAAAAAGGAAACCCTTTGGCAATTACCAAGGGAGCACTTTTACACGTTTCCTCGGTGTAGAAAGATTGTCTGTCGAGGAAATGTCTATCTGAAAGGCATGGGTCCCTCCATGGTACACATAACATTATCACAATATAGGATAAGTTTGTCCTAGCACGGAGGCTAGAAGACATACATGAGTAGTGTTAGCTCAGGTTTGTTTTTGTGGTGAGGGGCGGGTTGGGGGGGGGGGGGACAACATTATTGGAGTGAAATTAAAGAAAACCGGCCATAGAAATTTTAGACTCTTATGTTGAGGTATGGAATTTTATACATTTGAGTAAAACCGAAGGTTTAGGATGTATATTCTAGGAACAATGATATTCCTCCAACTAATTAATGAATTTTATTGAGTTGTCCTCCTTAGTGTGATTGGTTGAGAAAAAGGTTCTATCGAGTGGGGGGTTGGGTGTGGGTTAGTAGGAGGGTCGTAAAAAAGGGTGTAGTAAGTAGTAAAGAAATAAAACGCCGTGTAAATGAACCCTCGAACTGAAGGTACAGGTGTAAATGATTCTCATCGACGATCTCTCGGTCCGCCAACTCTTACTTCTCCTCCCCCCCTTCATTGTCTGCACGCTTTGATTTATTGCCTGGACAATTAGCGTTCCTGCAGCTAGGGTTTCGTTTTCTGTAATATGGCTATGGAGGACACGGAGTACGAGCCCAAGCTGGTCGCTCCGACATGGCTGAGCAGTGCCGTAGTCCGGCCGCAGCAGCCAGCGGCCAGTTCCGGGTCTTCGTTTGTAAATGAAAGGCGGAATGAGGGGCCAAGGAAGTGGTGCGGGTGTGAGGCCGGCGGGCAGTGCGTGCAGTGCAGCTTCTTACATCTCCAATCCTCGGGCGCCGCGGCGGGTAGCGGCGACGCAGCTGCTCCTGCGGTAGGGAATAGTGCGAGTAGTGGCCGTAACGCTTGGCTGACCTCGGCGGCGATGGTGATGGCGACAAAGGTTTCGATGGCGTCGACGGAACAGACGTTAGGTCGTGGGACGCAGGCCGCCCCGCAGCAGCAAGCAGAGGCGGGCATAATGACGATCTCGCACGGGAGATCGACGGCTGAGATGACACAGTCTCCGGCGAGGGCGCATGCCCAGCACGGAAGGGTGGGACTGCTCGATCTGCAGTCCGACACGGCAAACAACAGCGATTTGGTGGACGGAGACGTCGTTCCGGCAGAGAAACAGCAGCAGCAAGACAATGAGAGAATGTGGCAGACCGCCCGGCTGAAGACAGATATCTCGATGCATCCGCTCTACGACCAGCTATTGGAGGCGCACGTCGGCTGTCTACGCATTGCGACTCCGTCGGATCAACTGCTCCGGATCGACGCTCAGATCGCGCAGGCGTCGCAAGTTATCTCCAAGTATGCGGTGCTCGGCCACAACCGCCTCATGGTGGGCGAGGAGAAGGAAGAGCTAGATCAATTCATGGTGATCCTCTCATCTGCGCCGTCCTGCACCTCCTACAACACTCCAAAATCACAAATTTGCCCTAATTCCGACAGCATCTTGCGCAAAAAACATTAAAATATTACTAAATTTCCGTAGCCATCAGCTCGAATATAAAGTTCAAAACTCATCGTATTGCGCACTAAATTTGTGTGAAGTGACTGCTCTGCTTACTTATGACAGTACTAATTACACAAAAAACAAGGCTTAGTTGCATAGCTTTGCTGCATTTTTAATAATCAAAACACAACATGTGTCCACTTTTGCTGCAGACACACTATGTGCTTCTGCTGTGCACATTCAAAGAGCAGCTGCATAAACACGTAAGGGGTCATGCCCTGGAGGCGGTAATGGATTGCTGGGATTTAGAAAAATCGCTTCTAACTCTTACAGGTGATTTCTGTGTGTTTTTTTTCCATATAACCTTGACACATCTTCTGTGCCTGTGAATGTAACCCTAATTATGTGCTTTATCTTACTGCTTAATACACTTTATCTTTGCACATGCGTAGGGTATAACTATGTTTTCCATAAAACCTTCAGATCCCTTCTGTGTCTGTGACTGTAACCCTAATTATGTATTGTTTATTACTGCTTAATACACTTGCATTTCAGGTGAAACCCTAACTGTATCTGCCTGCGTTTCGGGTTTTTCTCCCCCCCTAACCTTGCCTTTCTTGAGCAGGTGTTTCTCCCGGAGAAGGGACTGGTGCAACCATGTCGGATGATGATGATGACCCTGGTGAGAGTGATCCTAGCATCTACGACACAGCGTTTGATGGCCATGACAGTGGGGCTTACGGCCCTCTCATTCCCACAGAAACAGAGCGGTCTCTCATGGAGCGCGTTAGACAAGAGCTTAAGTGTGAGCTGAAAACGGTACACATCGTAACCCTAGCCCTAACCCTAGCCTCTATCTCTACCCCATCCTAACCCTAATTCTTATGCAGGCGTGGTTTTGCTTTCCTTTGGTTCACCTCTTCTTTGGTTCCAGGGCTACAAAGACAGGATTGTCGATGTGAGAGAAGAAATCCTTCGAAAGCGTAGAGCTGGCAAGCTTCCTGGTGATACCACCTCCTTGCTCAAGTCCTGGTGGCAAACTCACTCCAAATGGCCCTATCCAACGGTAAGGATTCAAAGAAAGATCTTCTCCAAATAAGGCTTACTAATGTCGTGTTAATCATTAGGCTTTACTTATTAAGTCCTTAAGGCTGCTTTGAATTTCAGCTGTTTTTAAATATATATTTTTTTCTAACGAGTGAGAAAAAGGATGGCCTTCGACCCCAACCTGTTTTTTTTTAATAATTGAGAAAATGCAATAGGTTAACCGGTTTTATAACTTTTTAAAAAAAAAAATGAATTTTAAATTTAAGGTTAGGCAAAATTGCAACCTGTTTTTCTCAGCCTTGAAAATAAAGGATGGTTTCTTTCCTTTCTAACACTGCTTGAAGTTGTGATAAACGAACCAGCTTGAAGGTTAGTCCTTTTCCCCAACCAATCAAATTAAGGACAACTTATTAAATCAACCATATTGATTTATTAAGTGAACCGGCTTTCATTAAGATTATGCTAAATGTTGAAAATTTCATTCCTTAAAATAAGGGCTAGAAATATTCTTTTTTCTCAAATTTTGACCACCCTTGCTTGAGTTCTATTTTGGAGGTCCACCCTCGACTCATTAAATCAACCATATTGATTTATTAAGTAAACCGGCTTTCATTAAGATTATGCTAAATGTTGAAAATTTCATTCCTTAAAATAAGGGCTAGAAATATTCTTTTTTCTCAAATTTGAGTGGACAAAAATACATTAGAATGATGTTTTATTTCTAGCAATTGTTTGGCCACCCTTGTTTGAGTTCTATTTTGGAGGTCCACCCTTGTTGAGTTAAAATGTGAGGGTTTTTGATCTTCGGTGTTTTTCAATTCTAGTCATTTTTTGCTGAATCCTGTAAAGAAGGATAAACCTTTGTTTGAAAGGTACTACAACCTTCAAACCATAGATGTTCTCCACAAAGTCTAGGCCAAGAAGCTAGAGGCTTTTTACATTTGAAGTCACTAGCTCTTGAGTTTGAAGGGTGACACTAAATTTTCACCCAAACTTGGAAGGACTCATATTAAACCTCCATTTCTATGTAAAGAGATTGAAAGGACATATAATAGTGTAAAAAAACATGGCTTTATGTTGAAAGGTAATTTCTTTTTCTACCCTCTTATCAAAGAATAAACTCCCTTTTGAAGAGCATTG
>NC_141098.1:23517785-23572785 GCF_041138505.1 Cibotium barometz
GATGGCTTTGAAAGCATTTGAGCTCATTTGAAGTCTAAGGCACCAGATCTGGACTCCCCGCATACTCTGTTTTTTGCACACAAAACAGTGGATTAATTTACTAATTAATGATTAATCAGTGCTAATCATTGTATTTTGGTGCAATTGAGGATTCAAATTAACCATTAGATATCTGATACAAATCTCTATAACTACAGATTGTAATTCGGAGTTGGTTTGGTACTCCAACCATCTCGTACAAATTGGTTATCCTTGATTTAATGTAATTTTTGGTAAAATTGTGCTAATAAATTTGTGAAAATCATCATTTTGCATTTAATCCTTGGTTAATGCTTGCAAATTACACTCAAGTTCAAGATTATTCACAGCCAGAGTTGCATTTGGGAATGTGCATAAGAATGAATGCTATACGCATTATATATTGGGCACATTGCATCAGTGTAAATATGGGATCAGACACTGCTCTTGTCCAGAATAAGGCAAGAGGTAAGACCTCCCGCATAAATTTGGGTTTGCATTGCATAATGATACAAGATGAACATCAAAAATCCAAAGGAACTGTCAGCAAAACATTGAAACATGTTGCTCACATGGAGCAAAAAGACCTGACGGACAAGCTCATGGCCCCAGCCATGAAAGAAGAAGAATATCTCTTTCCAAGAGGAAGATCCACACCAAGAAGATCTAAAGGAAGACATGGACATGAGAAGAGAAGCTGTCCCAAGAAGACTGAAAGAAGAGATGGACGCGTGGAGAGAAGCTGCCACGAAAAGAAGACTGAAGACGAGAGAAGATGTGAGGCTCCAAAGAGTGAGGAGCCATGTGAAAATCTCTGAGAGAGAGAGAGAGAGAGATCCCACAACCCAATGTAACCATCCGCAACAAAGTAAAACCACCTCTGAGCCACCGATGATGTAGGCCAAGTGGTAGATAGATGTATGTGTGAGCACTTTAGTCAAGGTCGCGGGCACTTATAGTAGCCTTGGACACATAGAGAGAAGAGTGTCAAGGACTATGGAGTTTAGAGACTTGAGGCACTGGTCGCGGACTATCAAGTAAGAGAGAAATTTGATATAGGGTCCAGGTGTGCTAAGTTAACTTGAGGGGAGGTGTGCTAGGCACTAGTCGCGGACTATCAAGTAAGGGGAGGCAAACTTGGTATAGGGTCTAGGTGTACTAGGAGTATTCACTTGAGGGGAGGTGTTGAAAATACAAGTGAATAGGGTGTGTGCAGGAACAAGCCCTTGGTTAGAGGCTGTAAAAGAGAATAAGTAAATGTGAAAGAACCTGTGAAAAGGTGAGAAGAATCTATTGGGAGAGAATAAAGGGTAGCATGAGAAGATTTAGGAAGTGTGGAGATATTCTGGGAAGTGTGGAGATATTCTGGGAAAAGTGAAGAGGTGGAGAGAATCAGGGAAAAGAGGTGGAGTGAATCATGGAGAAATTAGTGGGATTAGATGCTTGATGTAAACTCTATAAATTGAGGCATTGTCCTAATGAGAATTTACTGGTTTTTGAGTATCCATGCCTACATTAATCTATTTGCTAATTACCCATTAATTACATCTTAATTATTTGCTAATCACTTTGTTAATGATGTTGATTCTAGTGTTTGATCCACCGTAGCTCATCACAATGCTCAAATTTCAACAGGAATGCGTTCATATTTGATGTAAAAGTTGGTATTACAGCTCACATAGGTCATATAAAAGGGCTACTATTGTGGCAAGTCTCTTCCTTGCAGTCAGCTCATTTGGTGGAGAATGACATGGCTATATTGGATGAGGGTACTCCGAGCTACACCTGTGGTTCAGGGTAATTAGTGAGGGAAAGCTAGTACATCACATGGTGGCCATGTGGCCATTTGTAAAGTAATTTTGGTAATATATCTTCTATCACGAAAAAAAAAGAGAATTTAAACATTTAACAAGTCAAAATAAAAAAAAATGCTTAGAGAAGATCAAAATAAACTTGATACCAATTTATAAAAATCGTTTCCTTTGATGAATGAAATAGCTTTAAGATTTTTAACTCTTTCAACTTGGAGTGTGAAAAATCTTCAAGAATTCTTAAAATAACTATCCTACCAACCCAAGTTAGCATGAATAGTATGATTTTTGTGGCATCCATTTTTCTATATTTCTTGTTTCAATTTGCAAATATTTGCTCTTGGCCTCTTCTTGCTTGTTTGCATCTCTTTTACTACATTTGTTTGTTGATGGGTGGAGTCATTGTCTTACCCTTTCGTCATAGTGACATGGGACGGGGGGAACGGACCCTAGGGACGGGGAACGCCTGGGACGGGGGCGGGACGCCCGCGGGACGGAGGAACGGGGACAGCAGCCAGGAAGCGCAACGGGGACGCCGGGAACGCGTCCCGGGAACGTTCCGGGAACGGCGTTCCCTGTCCGTACGAGAACGGTCAAATTGGCCGTTGCGCAGTTTTTGACCGTTGGGCGGGGCTTCAACGGCTCTCTCTCCTAGCCGTTTGGTGATGTGCATGGCTGAAGCTCTCCCACATGGCTCCCCTTCTTCTATATAAGAGACCTCCATGCTCTCCTCAAGCCATCTCCTCTCCAAGCTCTCCCTCTCCAAGACCCAAGGCTCAAGGCTCAAGCTCTCCCTCTCCAAGCTCTCCTTCTCCAACATCCAAGCTCTCTCTCTCCAAGCTCACCCTCTTCAAGCTCTCCTTCTCCAACATCCAAGCTCTCCCTCTCCAAGCTCACCCTCTCCATTGTCCAAGCTCTCCTTCTCCAACATCTCCATCCCAATTCTCCATCTTGACTCTTTCTCAAGCTCTACCATCCATCTCAAGCTCTACTCTAGTCTCTATCACTATGGCATCCTCTTCTCAAACCCCTTCCTCTCCTCAACCCGGGTCCGCCGCCGCCTCCACTACTTCAACACCCGCTCCATCACGAAGAAGGAGGCCCGCCGTACATCGATGGAGTTGGTGGGATGAGGTAGAGTGCTCACAATACGATCAAGGGGGTGGTTCAAGACCATGGGTATGTAAGCTTTGCGGCTACAAGCGAACCGGCGGTGCCCACAAAGTGCGTGCTCACTTCTTGCATGAGCCCGGCAACGAAGTGCAATTTTGCAAGGAGGTTTCGGCCGAGAAGAAGAAGGAGCTCCTTGAAAAGCTTGTGGTTTATGAGGCGGCCGAGTTGGCAAAACGCAATCCTCAAGTGGCCGTCGACCCCACATCCTTTGTGAGGACATCAACGCCGCATGTACCTCGTTCATCAAGAGAGGCATCCGCTTCCCGGGGACGCCAAAGTACGCTTGATGAGAATTGGAACCCTCAATTGAAAGAGGAGGTGGACATGGCGGTGGCACGATTCTTCTTTCATGACCACATAGCATTTCGGGCGGCACGGTAAGTCCTTGGCACTATGCTCATGTACTATTCAAAATTCAAATATCATGCTCTAAACTTTAAACTTTAAAGACTAAAACTTAAAAGACTAAATGATGGTAAAAATCTGAATTTTGTTTGTGTTTTGCATATGGTGTTTTGGATAGATCTCCATACTTTCGGGCCATGTGCAAATTGATAGCGGAGTATGGACCCTCTTATGTTCCCCCCTCTTCGGAGACCATCCGCACCTCTCTCCTTGACAAGGAGAAGGCAAGCGTGGAGGTGGCGGCCAACCACATGAAAGAGCAATGGGCTGAAAATGGTGTTACCCTCGTCGTTGATGGGTGGAGTGACACTAGAAAGCGCTCCATCCATGGAGTTGTTGCCTACTCACGAGGGGAGACATACTTTGTCGACTCCCATGATGCTTCCGGGACGGGGAAGAGTGCCGAGATACTTGCTGCGGAGTGGGCAACAACACTAGAGACGGTGGGGGCGGAGAATGTCATTGCCATATGTGCGGATGGAGAACCGGCAAATAGGGCGGCGGGGACAATTCTCCAAGCAACCTATCCTCGCATCACCGTGTGCTTTTGCATGGCCCATTGCCTCAACAACCTTATCAAAGACATAGGGGCCTTGGATTGGGTTGCACCTGTCATTGAGGGTGCCAACAAAATAGTGACCTTTGTCCTCAACCATCACAGGGTGCAGCACGAGTTTTCCAAGAAGTCAAGCCTCTCTCTTCTTAAGTATTCCGAGACGAGGTTTGCATTCAACTTTCTCATGCTAGGCTGCTTGTGTACATGTAGCGGGGCATTGAGGGGACTCTTCCTCAGTGATGAGTTTGCACGCACTTCAGAGGCTTCCATGACGGTCGGCAAATTTTGCAGGGAAAGGGCGGATGATGCGGCATGGTGGGAGGAGGCCAAGGCGCTTGTGGAGATGGTGCAACCGATTATTGATCTCCTTAGGGTGGTGGATTCCACTCAACCATGCATTGGCAAAGTGTATGAGGCAATGGATCGCATGACAGAGAAGCTAAAAGCAATGTTCAAAGTCAAGCCTCACTATAAACAGGTCAAATCCCTATGTTTGAAAAGGTGGCAAGCCTACCACTCTCCCCTCCATGCTGCTGCCTACATTGTTGATCCTGAGTTTCAAGGCAAAGGGCAACACAAGGACAAAGAGGTGAGCAAAGGCCTTCGACAAACCTTGGATCGCCTTTACACTAGTGAGGAGGATCGCCGCACAATCAAGGACCAATTGCAGATTTATAGAGAGAAGCGGGGGGCTTTTGGTTTGGCAGATGCACAGGCGGACCGCTTCAAGGTAGGGTCTGCACTTTGGTGGGAGGATTATGGTGTGGAAACTCCAAAGTTGCAGGAATTTGCTGTGCGCGTACTCTCACAGGCTTGCAGTAGCAGTTGCCTAGAGCAACTCTGGTCAGTTTATAGCCACATTGCCTCTAAGAAGAGGAACCGCCTTGGTGTACAGCGTGCAAATGATTTGGTGTTTGTCAGTGCCAACTTGCGAATGCTTTGCAAGGGCTTGACAAAGAAGGCAGATCCTTTCACCGAATGGGAGCAGGCACAGCAGGACCCACATCTCTCTGATCAGCAGAGGGCCGAGATTTTAGAGGAGCTTGAGGTTGTGCCCGAGGCATTGTCCCCCCCACCTCCCCCTCCCCTCCCACTTGAGGACCAGCCTATGGAGGACTTCACCGAGGAGGTCACGATTGATCTTCACCCTTTTCACCCTCTTGCCTAGTCTCTTGACTCTTGAGTCTTGTATCTTGGCACTTAGTCATTTTGCCTTGAGTGTACACCCTCCTTGGGCCTTTCATTATGCCATTTGGCATTTTTGTTTAGATTGATCATTGTACACTCACTTTTGTTTATCACGCCATCGGCGCCCCATTATAGTTTTTTGCTAATACGACTATGCATTTCAATTTTCTCCTCTTTTTGGTGCAATTTTGTGCTTAATGTCTTGGTTTCTAAGTGTAAATCAAGTGTGTTAAAAAAAATTGCAAAAAAACAATCGTTTTCAGATTGCCGTTTTTTCCACCGTCCCCGGGACGGCCTTTTGCCCCGTTCCCGCCCCGTTCCCCGTCCCCGTCCCCGTCCCCGTTCCCCGTCCCATGTTTCTATGCCTTTCGTTTAATCACATATTCGCTATGTAAAAATGCATATCACTAGTATGTCACTAGTGCAAGTTATTCTTGCTAGTAGCTATACAGGTGATAGCATAAAATTTGGCTGGGATATACACAACACGATCCACATAGCACAATGTGCAAGAGGTGACAAAAAGACAAGTTATTTTCTTGGATCTATATATGAAATATGAATTTTTTAATGCCAAGATCATTCAACTAGATGTGATAGTCATTGGCAAGAAGAAAAGTGACAAGATAGAAGTTTTTGTGGAAGATGGTAAGAGCCAAGTAGCTAGAGGAGACTACTACAATAAGTAACTTAAGCATCCAAGACTTGATTAGGCTCTTGTTTAGTTTTAGTGGTGATGGAATTGAAGAAAAGGTAAAGCACCAAATCATTTAAAAAGAGAACAAGTTGATGTATAGGATGTTGGGCCTTTTGGCATGGATTCACAAGAGCTTTGATGGTTTGTATATCTGTGAATGTAGGAGAAAGATTGCTCCATGGCACATGTGCTAGTACTTTCTTATGCTGAACTTCATCCTAATAGACTAGAGTGATCATTTTATAGCTACTCTTAAATCATTATCTCATCTTTTGTGTTCATATGCAATTCATGAGAAACCCTAAATTCTAATGGCCTTCTACCAATTAGAGGATCTATAGGTAACTTATGAATCCTCTTGCTTTGAAGATCAAGCATTTGTTTTTTCATCTATAAGCTTGTTAAATTGCGTGTTGCTCTCCCATAAAACATTCTTTTGATAGGAAAGAATACCTTAACCAAGGATTCCACTAGGTGTTGACCACTACCTCCTCCTCCATTTCAAGATCTTTGATTTTATCTTGAGCTTTTTTCTTAAGTTTGTTGATACTTAGCACACATCCTTCCTTCTTTTGAATTTAGATGGTTTGACTCGTCTTCTTTCAATGCCATGATCTAAGATGAGTATAATTTCACTTTGTTGTTTACAATCTACTGGAAGGTAAGGTGTGACACTTTGGCCTTGGTTCTTTCCATTGATGAAAGGAGAAAGAGTAGTATCTATATTATTACTCTATATTGATTCATGATTCATTAAAGAGGGATGATATTTCTTTAAATTAAAGAATTTTAATTAATAGGACATTGGTAAACAATACTACAATATTTAATTTAGAGAATCACAATAGCATTTTGAACATCTTTATACTAAAAACTTAAAGCCCTTCAACATATTCAGGATTCACCTCCTTTTCCTTCATCTCTTAACATTTTGAGCATTGTTAGAGGACGCATTGGTCACAACACGTTGAGTGGTTAGGTGGCAACAAAACATGGCTACAAGAGCATAGAAAAAAAAATGTCATTTGCATTTCAAATGCGATTTGGTGGTAGCAAAGAAATTGGGTCAATTGACATCTTCCACGAGCTTTTTTCAAGGCCAAGCATGAAGAAATTCCCATCAAAGCTTGTTTTCCTTAAAGTGTTTGAAGACTTGTTTGCCTAAACCAGCAAGTCATCTCTCTCTTGTCTAGACCATGTTTTTTGAGCTAATTAGATGTTATTGGCTTTTATTTCAAAGGGTTGTTTGTTAAGACACGTTCTCCCTTCCTTCCTTGTCTTGTGTGTCAACACCTTGTGTTCTAGCAATGTTGAGTCAAGGGATGTGTTCTTCCTTCCTCGTTTTGTTTGTCAACACCTTGTGTTCTAGCAACAATAGTATTTACTCTTCTCTTTAGAGTGTAGACAACACCAATATTGTAGATTGAAAGGATAAAATTACCTTTGAAGGTGAAACATTTGGCATCTTCAAAAGGTTTCCTTAAAAAGGATCTATTTTGAAGTAAAATATAAAAACTCTTTACTCGTAATAAAAGGGTATCTCAAAACGACCATGAAATTCACCATTGAGTTTAATGACTTTTTATAAATATGTGTAGTCTTTATATCATCATTTCTAGGGCACTTCATATCCATACTTAGAACTTCAATCTCTTAGTTCTACTACATCTTGAGCACTCCTAAATTCCTAGTGCTTAGTTTCTCTAGTAGCAGGATCGCCAAAAGTGTCGCTATTTGGTCAAGACCCATGACATTTCACTTTGATTTCAAACACCTAGCCAGTCCACATGAGTCAAGCTACACGATTGTGCCCCAACACCATGAGTGGGAAAAACATGCCCAACACCAGTTTGCATGAGCCAGGGATGCTTTCGAGTACTATTTAAAATGTGTCCAGACTAGAGTAAGGAGTACCTACACCTATTAATTGTGCAAGAAAGGCATGTTTTTGTGAACCATAGTGCTGATTTATATGGCTTAACAGTGCGAAATAAAGACTCCATGATGTAAAAGTGAACATATTGGAGCATCACAATACGAATAGAAGCATGCAAGCATCACATAGATATAACACGAGCATAATAGAATGAATCATTAAGTAAAAGACAACACTAAGCTCCATAATACTCAGTCTATCTTCCAATTCTCACTAGGCAACATCAAATTTTTGACTCCATTACCGGTGGTTGGCTATTTTCATACAACAAGACTTTGTTCTCACAAGACCAGACTCATTAGCAACCATACGTGTTGTTCTTTATAATCCCCTCCTCTCTCTCTCTCTCTCTCGTATCCTATCCTTAACCTTTTTCTACCATATTATGTCATCCGAGTACTACGCCTTACACAAGGTTATTACAAAGAGTGATTGCCAGCTCATGATGAGTCCGTTATGGGTGAGACAAGTGAAAGTCGGTTGGCGGTGAACTATGGAGCTTTTCACCCACCAACAATTCTAGATTACCCATATTGCTCAACACTCTCTCTTCATCAAGCATCCATATCATGCATGATGGTGTGCTTGATCAAGAATACACAAAGATCAAAATGTCCACAAGTTATAAATGATTACATTACAAAATTGTCATAAGGTTTGGACGACTGTAGTTGAAGTTGTACTCTTCCTAGGAGCACTATCACCTACAATTGATCATATAAACCAAGTCCATGAAAAACCCATATAGAACCACTCATGCCATGTTCAAGAAGAAGCCGCCAAGATACCACCAATTTGAAGTAGATGCCACCAAGGTACCGTCAAAGGAAATGGAAATGTGTGTCAACTCACAAATCTGTAAGTTCATGATGTGCCTTCAAATGACATGTAGCTACCGTGCTTACCAAGAATGTATATTGCATGGCAATTGTGCTTACCAAGGACTTCTCTCATAATGCACATAGGAAAGGCTCCGTAAAATGTCTTTACAAAGGGTTGCTGATGACAGAATTATTTCCATCTCACACATAGAATGCATAAGGTCACCATAGAACTTGCAAAGATAAACATGATCAAGAAGAGATACATCCCCACCAAGATATTGGTGTGAGACCATTGCCAAGATGATGAACAAGGAAGTGCATTTACCTATCTTACATATGTGTTGGATACACTTTAACTTACCATGTATGTTGGCCATCACTCACACAAAGTGTTCACATACACATAGGAATGTTCTTTATAAATGAAGGTCTAAAAATTATTTTTCACAAGGTCGTGTACACAAAAGATTTCTCACTTACACAAAGAGTTGACACACAAAGGGGAATGGCCCTTTATAGGGGGCCTTACATCAAGGTTTCATAGAGCTCAGAATGTAGAATCACACACACGTAAAGGCTCATGAAGGTTAAAAACTTGAAAAAAGTCTTCCCTCTTTTCAAAAGGAGGAGAAAAAGGGGGGAAATTGTCCTAAAAATCACCTCCCAAAAATTGACTGCTTCCACGGCCTCTGGAAGCACACATTGCAGAGGAAATCAAGGGGACAAACTACTGCCTCCTGTCCCTTGCATGTGAGTGGAAACATAGGGAAAGAGAGAGAGTGGCATTGCTTTGTGAGCTTTCTTTTTCACCTTCTTCTCGAGTGGGGCAAGAGAGGTTAATTTAAGCCATTGTTTGCATTCATTTTTTTAAGTGAGAATAGAAATAGGAGTGAAAAAGGGAGAAATCTTTGTGTGAGAGAGAGATCTTGTCTGTTGGTCATTAAGTACGGGAGAGATTTCATCATCTGTGTGAGAGAGACGGGAAAGAGAGAACTTCCTTGATTCTGTGTGAGAAGAGGAGCATTTAATGCAGCTCACGAGCTTAAACAGATCCTAATCTTGGCGCATTAAATGCAGACTGTGTGCTCTTCTTGGCATACTAAGAGACGTGACTTCTACAAGAGTGTGGGGCACCTTTGAGTTGAGCTGACATGCCCTCAACATTGGAGCTCACTTTGAGCTCAGTTCCCAGCACATTGCAACAACAATAGGCGAGTTGTTTCTGGCGCATTTCTCTACAAGTTTCAGGTCCTCTTGGTGCAATAGACAGTGCAGTAGACACGGCTACTACAACTCTTGAACCAGCCTTGATTTGAGTTGAATACTCAAAAGAGAGCTCTTGGTGAGCTCTGGTCCTAGCTTCACCAAATGCAACAAAGGCAGCCTCTTTACTGTGCATTTTCAGCAGCAACCGGCTCTAGTTTTAACGCTAATTTGCAGATTAGATGAAATATTTCATTTGTGCCTTGATATGGGCAACTCTAAGCATGCAATCTCTACGTAGTTGACTGCTAAGATGGTTATACCTTGGTATCACACCATCTAGTTGTGAATGAGTTTACATGGGGGCTCTACATGCACATAACTCACAAAACTCAACAATTTCAGTTTCGTGTTCAAAAGGCCACATTTCATTGAGATGTTATTGTTTCACCACTTTTGGGGTGTGACATGATTATCGGCATCCAATGGTTTTGAAAATTTGCATCGTCCTTGATTTGTGGTAGGACACCTTCACCATTGCTGATAGTTTAATTGAACCCCTCATAACTCATGAGGATAAGAGCAATCTTGGAACCCCTCTCATTTTGAATTTACAAGTCCAACAAGCAATCAGAAAAGGAGTTGAGTGTGTTGATCTATGTCTACACTCAACAGTCTATTGTTCAATCGGCAACACCTTTAAAACAACAGTTTACAGGTCTCGTTTTGCGGTTCCAAGACATCATGTTGAGGGACGACCTCCGACTGTAGCTCCCACCCATTTGTCTTGAGCATCATCGAATTGAGTTGATCCCTAGGATAAAGTCACCCAATTAGTTTTCCTATTGCATGTCCAAGGTGTTGGAGGGTAAGTTGGAATAACAGTTGTGCTAGTTACTCCATGCTAGATTTATCCACCCATCATCTCATCGTTTGCTGCACCCATCTTATTTGTGCAAAAGAAAGACAAGACTACACGTTTCTGTGTGGACTACACAACACTAAATAAGCTCACCATCAAGGATAAGTTTCCATTGTCCAGGATTGAGTACATATATTATCTCTTTGGTGGCTATTTTGGTGCCCTTCCCATGCTCAGGCATCCCCCCATTTTCCCCTATTTTTTTGGGCCTTTGATGTGGGTTGCCTGCCGTCGTTTGACTTTTATGCCTATTTTTTCATCTTTTTCAAGTCATGTAGGAGTCATGAGGGAGTCGGCCAGTTCATATGGAGAGTATATATATGCTGACCCTCCCCCTCACTTGCATCATCGTTTTTGGTCATCTGGCTAGCACCCTTCACCCTTTGATTGTAGCTCCCACATGATTATCTTGAGCATCATCGAATTGAGTTAATCCCTAGGATAAAGTCACCCAATTAGTTTTCCTATCGCATGTCCAAGGTGTTGGAGGGCGAGTTGGAATAACAGTTGTGCTAGTTACTCCATGCTAGATTTATCCACCCATCATCGTTTGCTGCACCCATCTTATTTGCGCAAAAGAAAGACAAGACCACACGTTTATGTGTGGACTACACAACACTAAATAAGCTCACCGTCAAGGATAAGTTTCCAATGCTCGGGATTGAATACATATATTATCTCTTGTTGGTGCCCTTCCCATGCTCCGGCATCCCCCCATTTTTCCCTATTTTTTTCCTACTTTATTGGGCCTTTGATGTGGGCTGTCTGCCCTTTTTTGACTTTTATGCCTATTTTTCCATCTTTCTTAGGTCGTGTAGGAGTCATGAGGGAGTCGGCAAGTTCATATGGAGAGTACATATATGCTGACCCTCCCCCTCACTTGCGTCATTGTTTTTGGTCATCTGGCGAGCACCCTTCACCCTTTGACTGTAGCTCCCACCCATTTGTCGTGAGCATCATCGAATTGAGTTGATCCCTAGGATAAAGTCACCCAATTAGTTTTCCTAATGCATGTCCAGGGTGTTGGAGGGCGAGTTGGAATAGCAATTGTGCTAGTTACTCCATGCTAGATTTATCCACCCATCATCTCATCGTTTGTTGCACCCATCTTATTTGTGCAAAAGAAAGACAAGACCACACGTTTATGTGTCGACTACACAACACTAAATAAGGTCACCATCAAGGATAAGTTTCCAATGCCCAAGATTGAGTACATATATTCTCTTGTTGGTGGCTATTTTGGTGTCTATGGGTGCTCTTCCCATGCTCAGGCATCCCCCCATTTTTCCCTATTTTTATTGGGCCTCTAATGTGGGCTGCCTATCATTTTTTGGCTTTTATGCCTATTTTTCCATCTTTTTCAGGTCATGTAGGAGTCATGAGGGAGTTGGCCAGTTCATATGGAGTGTATATATATGCTGACCCTCCCCCTCACTTGCATCATCATTTTTGGTCATCTAGCGAGCACCCTTCACCCTTTGCCTATGAAGACCACTCCTCGCCTATAGGCTGGTTGTACCCATCTTTTCATTGACGATTAGTGCAACAATGTTTTGCTTTTCTCTAAGTGCTTCAGCGTTTTTGTCATTCGTCTACATCTTTCCATTGCCCTTTGACATGGTATTAAAGTAGAGGCGTCTAGACCTAGGATTGTTGATTGGTGTTGATTGTTGTCACATTTTCACATGAGCTTGGTGGCTGCCCATAGTATTTTACACCTGCATTTTCATCTCCGGAGGCGTGGATCCGCATTCTTTGCGTTTTTTCCCCTCACCACCCACATTCTATCCCACCCATCCTCCCTACAAGTGCAGAGAGCAGCTCTTGGGCTGTTTTGGTGTATTTGTTTTTTAGAGGGTGTACATCATGGCACTCATTCAACCTCGGGTGGTTCATGTACCTGTTCTTCCGATGTTTCCTACAGATGTAAAGTTGGATGGCACAAAGTAGGACATCATGGTGGAAGCAGTCTTGGTGACATATGATCTTTTGGAGTTCATCACTCGCCTGGTTCTCTGGCCTAACCCAGACACCATAGAGGATGAGGATATGAGGGATAGCCTTACTCACGAAGTTGCTCTATGGGATCAGCTTAATGCTCGTGCTCTATCATTCATCCTTCTGAACTCTCAACCCGTAGTCATTACTCACATCAAACAGGATACCCATGAACATGTGGCTTGGAAGAAACTCTCCGACATCTACGACCAGAAGACACCCATCAAAAGAGTTTCCCTGGAACTTCAAATGTTGAATCTTTCACCCACTGATTCTACTTCTATGCGGGATCACATCAACAAACTGGAGTCATTGTGATCTCAGATATCTGGGCACAGGAAGGAGATTTTTGTTGAGGATATGGTCATCCATTTACTTTCTCAATTGCCACCAAAATATAAGAGCTTCTATTCTTTACTTCTTACCTCAAGGCGGATGGAAACCATTACCTGGGATAAGCTGGTGCCTATGGTCCTTGATTAGGAGAGCATATTTAAATATTCTTCTTCAAAGAAAGGTAACCATGCTTTCATTGGACAAAAGGGGGGCAGCCTAACAAAGGAAAAGGTGGGGCATCTCCCTCTAAGGACTCTAAGGATGCTAAGCCAAAGGGTCTTGAACTCCTAATTCTTATGGCAACCCGATGGTTTATGATTACTATTCCAAATAGGGGCACTTATTTGCGACAATGTTGGAGTTGCATGTGGGGCTTGGAAGGAAAAGTCAAAGGACAAATGAGCGAGCTCATTTGTCAAAGTTGTGGAGTAGTCAGATTTCGTCATCTTGATTATTATTCTAACTCACCTCAGTGGAATTTGGACAACAGGGTTGCACAACACATGACTTATCACAAGAACTAGCTTAACCCATTGCAACAACCTCGTGGTAGAGTTGCCATTGGAGATAACTATACCGTCCCCATTCTTGGCAAAGGGACAATGCTCCTCATTCCAAATCACAATGGAGGGAAGTACACTTTCTGTACATGAGACTCGCTATTGTGGATTTAGGATTCCATCTCCTTGCTATTGTGTTGGATTTAGGATTCCATCTCCTTTTTGTACATGAAATTTGCAAATTGGATACTAAGGTGGAATTTATGGATGACTCTGTGATTATTCGTGATTCTCTCATTGATAGGATTCTATGGCAAGGTACTCACAACTCTTTACTCTCACATAGGTACTCACACATGCGATCTTTGGCGTGCTAGATTTGGACATCTTCATTTGGAGGCCTTGCGTAAGGCTTTTCAAGAGAAGTTGGTGGATGGTTGGATGTCGGCACACGTGAGGACTCGTCACTCTTGTCTCAAAGGGAAACAACATCGAGAGTCCTTTCCAAAGAAGGCTACACGGTGAGCTATGTCACCTTTGGAATTGGTTTGTGCGGCCCCATGCGCACTCCATCTCTTGGTTCTGCCAATTATGTTTTTCTTTTTGTTGATGATTTTACCAAGGTATACCTTGGCCTATTTTCTCAAATCCAAAGATGAAACTTTTGATAGATTCCAAACATGGAGAACCTTGGTGGAGAAATAATCACAACACTCGGTCTTGACATTACAAGCTGACAAAGGAGGCGAGTTTACTTCTCGCCAATTTAACCAGTATTGTGACCTCCGTAGTATTCAATGGGAGTTTGCCAACACATGTACTCCTTCAGAGAACAGCGTGGTGGAGTAGCAAAACCAAAAAGTGATTGAGATGGCTTGGATGATATTGGAACATCAAAGTCTTCCTCAAAAGCTTTGGGCGGAGGCAGTTGGTATTGCTATTTACGTTCTCAATCAGTCCCCTTCTACTACTTTTCCAGGGCAAACCCCCTTTCAAGCCTACATAGGAAGAAAATCCTCGGTTTCACACTTTCAGGTTTTTGGGACGGATGCATTTGTTCATGTACCTGATGGTGACAGGACAAAGCTGGACACTAAGCCCAAGCACCATATTGTGGTTGGTTACATCGCTGAATCCAAAGGCTATGGGCTCTACAATCCTGCAGCTTTGAAGATCATCATTAGCAGAGGTGGTGGTTGACGAAACTTGATCTTCCACTGCGGAGGGGGTTTCTTCATCAATCAGGGACTAATTCGACTTAGGCTCTCCTTGATTCCTGGTTGGATCCTCATGTTCCTCTTCCTTGACTTGAACGGGCACGTCCTCCAACACCTTCGGCGGTGGAATCCTCCAACGATGATCAGGAGGAGGAGATTTCGGTGGATTCTCCACACCAGGCTACATCTTAGAAGCAGGGTTCGACTTCTAAGGGGGGATCTCGTATCACCAATTGGTTGTACCAAACATTGCGGTACTCCGGGGTAATACAGTTGCCTTCACCTAAAGTAGGGAGGTCCTTGTCAATTGGAACGGTTGCGTGCCATGATATCACCTAAGAAGAATTGTGCATCAATTATGCATTGATGTCACGCATCGAGGACTTGTAACCTACTCATATTGGGGAGGCACTCTCCAAACCAAGTTGGAAGTAGAGCTTGACTTTATTGAACGAAATTAGACTTGGGAGTTGGTTCCTAGACTGACAAGGCGGAAGGTGATTGGTATCAAATGGGTCTATAAGTCCAAGTACAAATTAGATGGGACTCTAGATAAGCACAAAGCTAGGCATGTGGCCAAAGGCCATTCTCAGAAAGCTGGCATGGATTTTGATACTTGGTTGGCGACCAGTTCTTGCTCTTGTCGCACACTCCCATTGGCCCATCTTTAAGATGGATGTTAAGTCGGCATTCCTCAACGAGGAGCTAAAGGAGGAAGTTTTTGTTGAATAGCCCTCGAGATTTCAAGTTCCTGGCTCCAAAGATATAGTCTACAGGCTGCAAAAGGCCTTGTATGGTTTGAAACAAGCCCCTAGGGCTTGGTTTGAGAAGATTGATACATTCTTTCAATATAAGGGTTTCAAGCGGTTAATGGCTGATCCAAATCTCTACATCTTTCCCGAGAAAAGGGTTGTATACTCTTATCATTCTCTATGTGGACGACTTGATCATCACAGGTAGCCATATAGCCCACATTGCTCAGACAAAGGCAGTTCTCAATAAGGAATTTGAGATGACAGATCTCGGATTGCTTCACTTCTTTCTTGGATTGGAGATTTTTGAGTTCTTAGATGGCATATTGATTTCTCAGTAGCAGTATGTTATAGAGCTGTTAGAGGCTTTTAGGATGACAGATTGTAAGCCCATCACTTCCCCTATGGATCTCGGCATCGAACTCTCCTCTTCTGGACGCGATCCAGTAGCAAACACACTTCTGTACAGGAAATTGGTTGGTTCCTTGATTTGGTTTCTCAACACATGGCCTGCTTGTGCATTTGTGGTGGGAACTCTCATTGCTTTCATTCAGTCACCTTTGGATGTTCACTGGCAGGCAATACTCCACGAGCTGCGGTACTTGCAAGGTACCAAGGATTTAGTATTTTCTATGGAGAGGGGGCTCTACTTACTTGGCTGGATAGACTTCGATTGGGTTGGAGATGCGGATATCTGACGGTCTACTACAGGGTATTGCTTTATTCTTGGATCAAGAGCAATTTCATGGACGAGTAAAAACAGCCTACAATGGCGCTTCTCCAAAGAAATATAAGCAAATACTCTTGCTTGCAGAGGGGGAGGGGGGTGGGCTTCAGTGGATACTTGGGACCCAATACTATGCCAACTCTCTCTCTCTCTCTCTTCTCTCTCAAAGTGGAGTTGCATAAACTCACGGGTATAAAGAAGGTTTTGTTGTGCGTTACGACGATCAACCTAGTGCATGCTACAACCAAGCCATGTGGAGTCAACTTTTTCAACACTTTGGAAGCATGATTAAGTATGTCCTTGCCAAAACAACCCTGTAGTCGGAAGACCATCATTCAGACATTGCATTGGAAATTCAAGGCACATATTTGAATAGTATGAAAGGCACAAAATCTTAGGAATTTGGGACTCCGTATAATGTAGCCCTTAGTTCAAAACCGGGCCACTATACAGTTCAAGATGGTTGGTTGTTCTACAAAAATTAACTATGTATACTAAAGGAGAATTCTTCATGATGTCCATGATTATCTTATTGGGGGTCATCACGGTATCAACAATACCTTGGAGTAGTTAGAGGGGTTATTCTATTGGCCAAAAATGAGAAGGGATATCTACGAGTATATCCATGCATTCTACATTTGCCAGAAAATGAAGGCTCCACACTCCAAGCAAGTTGGGTTAATTCAACCTTTGCTTGTTTTCGAGGGACCTTTTCAAGATATTAACATGGACTTTGTTAGGCTGTCTTCAACAGCTAAGGGAACTAGGAATACAAAGTGTATGGCCATTGTTGACTAGTTTAGTAAGTTTTGAATGCCCATTCCTTGCAAGCAGATGAGAAGATTTTGCTCGCCTATTTATCTACTTTGGTACCCCGTTTGTGGTTTACCATAGACAATCACGTTAGACAAAGATTCCCAGTTCACTTTGGGACTAAGTTACAATTGTCTAGTGCATTTCATTCACAGATAAATGAGCAAACAAAAAATTATAATCTGATGGCCTTTGATATTCTCAAATTATATTGCCATGACAAGCAATCAAAATGGGAACAATATCTTCCATTCTTGTAGGCTATCCTAAACAGCACTCATTCATCCAATATTGGTAGGACTCCATATGAGGCAACATTTGGTCGCAATTTCTCGTTGCCTTTTATGAGGATGGTGTCACCATCATTAAATGCCAACAAAACCACAGAAATATTCTCAGAGATTATTGAGTCTATGAAGGAGCGCCTAGCCAAAGCACAAGAAGCCTACACCAGGCAAGTGAACAAGTCTAAACGAAGCCTTATGTAGGACCATCTTTGCAAGAGATAAGCAATAGCTCGAAGTGGTCAACGAAGCAAAAGTTATCGAGCTCGAGAAAATTCTCCTCCACACGTGGAAGGATGGTTTCGATTGAAGACTCAATAGTTCTACACCAAGTTCAAGGAGCGATGCACTCACGAAGCTTCTTGGCTCAACAAGCCTTCAGTCCATTGCTAAAATCGTCTCATTCCTTCACAATTCAGCAGTGATGAAAAGCAGATTTATGTGTGCTTGAGTGTCTTGACTTGCGCATACATACTTTTCATCGAAATGAAGTGCTTCAGTCCAAGGCATCCCAAAGTCGTCTTCAGCATTCAGCCTTCATTCTTGCATCTGCCTCAGCAGATCTGGGTGTGCATAAACGTTTCCAAAGTGGCTTCATAGTTGTCTTCAGTCCGCTTGATGGTTCAGCCGACGTTTGGTTTACCTTGTCCTTGAGTTTGCAATCCTCAATCAACCGTCGTCAGTAAGTTTTTTGCATTGTGAAGAAGTTCTCCAAAGCAATAAAGCAAATACTCATGCTTGTGGGAGGGGGCTCTTAAGTGGGTAGATTGGGATCCAATCTTGTGTTGACTCGTCATATTCTCTCTCTACAGCTCTATCTCTTGTAATAAAGAATAACGTAGATTGCTTCATTCTCACTAACATAAAGGCATAAAGGTGGCCTTGCTGTGAGTTGCACGATCACACCGCTTGCATGTTACATTTTTGATCTCTTTGAAGCAAGACTTCCATTTACAGGTATTGGTATCTTCAAGAATGTTGTCAATACAAAGGTGTACCAGTTCATTCCTCTAGGGAATGGGTCCTTAGGGTCCAAGCAGGGACTAGATTTTGCGTGTTTATCACCTTTTGTATGAGGCAACCTAGGGCTGTAGAAAAGTACCTTTTTGTACTATATGAAATATACGGAATTTCCAGCATCTCTCTCGCTCTCTCTCTCTCTCTCTCTCTCTCTCTCTCTCTCTCTCTACTCTCCCTTCTGTTTGTGTTTTTGCATCAGCATGTTTCTAGTGGTGTTTAGGGCTGAAAGAAGACCCCCAGAGCTTTCGCGTGTTACATTGGTATCAGAGCATTATGCTCAGCAAAGCTAAACATTGATTCAGTCCCATATGATGGTGTACAGGTCCAAGGTATAGGAAAGTACACGGATGCAAAGCCAACACAGAATCGGGAAGAGCTCCCAGGAGGTTTGTTGGTGTTGTTCCACAAAGCTAGAGGGGATAGTAGTCCAGTGAGCCAGATAGGTTCTCGGGCAACGGTCCCAAGGGAGGATTATCCTCCAAGGGGTGATGTGAGAGTGCCAGACTCATTTCTCAGGAATGAAGACCAAGACAATGTTCAAAGTCAGGGCAAGAATGGAGTGGAGATTGGAGGGAACAGATGCATAGATCTTATTCAGAGTCAGAGTGGTTTTGGAGACCGGGCCGAGTTTTCAGTGAAAAGGGTTGCCAGAGATGGATGGATGACAGAGGGACTCCCGGAACAGAATGGGATGATGACTGTCATCCAAGGAAAAAGTTGGAATCCCGTCATCAAGTTTAGCAGAGGGGGATGTCATGTGCAAGAAATGCTATGACCATTTTTAGAGGCTAATCCAGAAGGGGCAGCCAAGAAAAACAGATTAGAGCTAGGACTTAGAGCACAAGGTGCAGATGAGGTAGTAGCTTGGACTTGGAGCTAGGGCTTGGATTGCATCGGAAAGCATGGAAGCTGCTGCCGGCTGCCTATAGTCGGCTGTATCAGAGAGCAAGGCATCTGAGAACGCACCATGACATAGCAAGAAGACCTATTGGCGCAACTTTTATGGATTTTGTGTCGAGTCGGCTGGCCGACTCTGCTGGTTGGCCAGCACTCCAAGATGTCCAGAGGGACCATAAAAGGGTGCAAGTGCTCATCATTGTATTCATTCATTCCTCTAGGGAATGGGTCCTTAGGGTCCAAGTAGGGACTAGATTTTGTGTGTTTATCACCTTTTGTATGAGGCGCAGCCTAGGGCTGTAGAAAAGTACCTTTTTGTACTATATGAAATATACTGAATTTCCAGCATCTCTCTCTCTACTCTCCCTTCTGTCTGCGTTTTTGCATCAGCATGTTTCCAGTGGTGTTTAGGGCTGAAAGAAGACCCCCAGAGCTTCCGCGTGTTACACTTGAAGTCTTTAGATGGTTGAGGCTCAGGTTGAGCAGTAGAAGAGCTTGGCAATTGGGTAGGCCAGGAGGGAGGGGGCCTTGAAGGTCATTACTGCTGAGGTCAAGATGTGTGAGGGAGTTGGGGTTACCCAACTCGGGTGGGATGCTTTGAGAGAAGTTGTGAAGGCCCTAAGGCTTCTCAGAATACTAGACCAACACCAACTCATGGTCCTGTTGTTCCTTGTCACTTGTTCAGTGAATGGCTCAGCCCAAGGACGTGTCTCTGACCTTCTAGGAGTTGGCAGATTTCAAGCTTAAAGTCTTCACGAACCCCCTCATGCCTGGCCACCAGGAATGCAACCTTGATCTATTAGGTAGTCCAGAATCTTATTGCCATTGGGCGGAAAATTGGTGTAGTTGGACAGACTTGGGAGCCAGTAATCCGAGTGGCTTGGGTGCAGTTACTGCAAATGTTGGTGATGACTGAAGAGAAGTCAAATATTCAATGTGAGGCTTTGGCACAACCCATGAGACTTGTGTGAATGAAACATGCTCTCAAGCTGCCTGTACCATGTGACCCAAGTGGATTTAATGGATTATCCAAAAGGTTCGTGGATCCCTCTGGAATCTCTAACATCTTGTTGCTCCAAGTGTCTCCTCATTCCAACATTTCCTCATGTGAGTATTGAGTGTCCTTGATAACAGAGAATTTGATGCCCAATTGTGCAAAACATCAGGTTAGTTGTATGCCAGGATACCATGTTTTTGGATTGGCAACCAAGGGACAGTGCACACGATGTCGCCAATATTGTTGTCAATACCAGTATCTCGTTTGGAGAAATGATGCTGCAGCTATCCAATTCACTGGAGTTTTGTAGTGTGGTAAAACTGCAATCTTGTTACTGAAGTCATGCATATGTTTTGGATGTGATCAGGAGGACGAGAAGGCCCGTCTTGTCCAAGAAACCGGATTGCAACTGAAACAGATAAATAACTGGTTCATCAACCAGCGCAAGCGGAATTGGCATAGTAACCCATCATCAGCAGCTGCCCTGAAGTCCAAGCGTAAAAGATAAATGGTGAGCACACTGCATTGATGTGGCTAATCCAACAGAAGTATTCTGTGTGTATAAACAGGGGGCACAAATTTCCTGCCTTTCTTTGCTTTGAAAATTTAAATTTAAAGCTGCTGCTTCCCCAATTTAGCCTCATCGTGGGGTCTTGCCAGGGTACAATTGATGCAGCTGCACCTGAAGCCACTTGTGGACATTATAATAGTGCATGAAGGAAAGGAGAGAGAGAGAGAGAGAGAGAACAAAGACAAGGAAGATATACGTTGAAATAAGAGAAGATTATCAATCATCACATGTATATTTAGGTTAGAGACAGAAACTTCATAGGCTGGTAAGTTACGCTTAGTTTACTGCTGCTAAGCCACACATTTTTTGTATAAAACATGATGAGTCTCCTTGTACATTTGCACTGAGCATGCACTGATGTTAGACCCAGAAAATGTCGGATGCTGCAAGAGCACATCCCCTGCAAGATCATAAATCGGCCATGCAGGTTGGCATGCTTACGGCACTGATCTATTTCTTAAGAGTTAACCTTCAGCTGCTGCAGTAGATAGCTCAATACCATGAAGTTTATGCCCATGGTGTCCTTGTAGGATTCTCAATGTGCCTTATTTTGCAGCATTGCATCCTTGATTGGTGTACATTATGGCTCAAGTGACAAAATGCAAATATAAATATTATGTGGTAAAAGGGCACTGCCCTAAATGAGTATATTGTATAATATCAAACATTATTATATGCATGTGGATGTGCGCAGAAATACATGCTTACATGCGCACGTGAATTGTAGGCACGACAATTGTGGTAAGGCAACTCTAGCCTCATGTGTATCTTGACCAGTCCCTTAAGGGATCGTGTGGATGGGGGTGTGGGGGGCAGCCCAAGATTTGCCTCTTGCATGCTCAATGAAGTTTGCATTGAAAGCATTGAATGCATAGAACCCTATTGTTATGCTTGATCTAGGGTTATCACATCATTATCCACATTACATATGAAGGGCCTACTTTTACCTATCGGTGAAGTGGAGGTGTCTCCATAATACTGCTTAATATGTATCCATCAATCGTCAATTATTGATACAACATATGAAGGGCCCGAATTCACCTATTGCTTTGTTTCTTCAAGGTGGGCATGCGGCAATATTAAACGGCTAAGGATGAAGATGCGAACAATAGGAATAATAAGGTGACGTCAACAATGATGACCCCTCTTTTGTCTCGTTGTATGACGAGCCCCTCACCTCCCTTTTCTCTAAATCAAGCTCCCTCTTTGCTTGTTGAGGGTCCACCTCTCATACCCATACAAGAGCGGAGCTTCAGCAGACAAGTGTGTCTTGCATGTACATACAATAATAATAATAATAATAATAATTATTATTATTATAGAGAAAGAGAAAATAAGCATCTGATCATGATACACACGGCATGTGTGCACAAAGTGATGGAGAGCATCTGCTCCAAACAAAAAATCAAAGCCTTTCGAAGACGGTATGTTGGCAAAGACATGCATCCCAAAGATTATCAAGAATTGCATGCTAAAAAAAGATCACAAAAGGATTACGTGCTAATAAGACACCAAAACATTTTAATTAATTAATTAACTGAACCTCAGTATGAAAGTTGGCATGAAATTATCAAGCTTAGCATCTAATTAAGGTTTTAATTTATCAAGGATTTGATTTGATTCAGATAGATGCGTGTTGGTCTGTCTGGGCTCTTCTACATGCTTCTCGACAGATCATATTCAACAAAATGAATTTAATTTATGAAACAAACCTTTGAAAACATAACCTCATCGCCCAAACTAAATAATTAATGTAAAAAAAGATTTTGGGTGCATATTATATAAGGAACCTTATAAGTTGTACATCTGTCTAAATGTGGTGAGGACTTACTCCTAATAGGCATTAAAAAGGCATTAAAATTATGAACATGAACATTAATCTCGAATTTGCTGCCTTCGTTTGGCAAGGTATGCCCTCAGCTTAAAAAGGCCGACCACTCAAATTAAGGAGGTACTTACCATTGTCGGTTTTTTTTGTAAAAATCTTACAAATCTTCGACCTTTTTTGCTAAAATTCTCAAAATCTTGGCTATTAGTTTCAAGGCAAGCAAATTTTTTTCCAAAATTAGGCTGTGAAAAATACACTAAAGGACGATTTATTTTCGACGCCAGTCACCATCACATCATATATCACCAAGAAAGTATGTCATGAAAAAGTGAAAAGCCTCAAATTGAAGAAACTAGTAGCAAGCAACATTTAAAAAAATTGAAAGTTTCTCTTACGACCTCCAAATTTGTAGGTTTTGAAACTTGAATAAAAGATTTAAAGCTTTTTTTTCTTTCGATGCATTCCACAAATAGCATTGACATCACCTTTCATTTCAGTAAGGATCACATTGAGAGTTGCATTCTTTGCCTACATTTTTTTCCATGGTCCTCGTTGCATTTTTCTCCACATTTAAAACATAACCCTTTTGCAAATCATTAAGACTATCCTCTTTGACAAATTTTCTCTTGTTCACATCAAGGTAGCTTTTCCATCCCCATTTGAAGCTTTTAGAGAAGGATAACCAACCCTAAAGCTTGGGTTTCCACTTCTACCTGGATACTTTAGAACTGAGGAGGAGTTCATGAAACATCCTTTGTGAATTTCCCAAGTACATTTGAAGGTACATCAGCCTTTGTTCCCATTGTTAGCATACTTCTCTTCATATATCTTAGATAGTGTCATGGCTCCCTTCAAAGCCATAGGTTTTTGAGCTTTGACATCCCCTATAATGTCAAGCTTCAAGAAATTGTGTGAATATGCTTTGACAACCCCATTTGCTCAACTTTTTCCTAATTCACAATAAGGTTGTACTTTTGTAATTGTTTTTTAAATGCGTCCGATATTTCCTTTTTCAATGCTTCCCAAGAGGATATGACATAAGTATCGGCTTATAAACACGATGCCACCACATGATTCTCAAGATGAAGAGTAATAAAGTATACTTTTTATGTCTCACTTCTAGGGTTGATTGCAAAGTAAAGATCTATTTTTTTCACCCATTCCTCATACTCATTGGAATTTGACTCACCCTTGAACTTATTGAATGTGATCTCCGTCATGCACATTGCAACCACTTCTTGCATGGTTTTACCTTGTCCAAGTACCATCCAACACCTTATTAACCAAACCATGTGACTCATTAGGTTCCATAGGATTGTAGCTCCTTCTTGCATCATCATGCATGAATGACTTTATAGGCATCTTGGGCAATTGAGAAGCATGTACTTCATTTAGATCCATATGTTGCTTTCCTTTCCTTGCTTCACCCAAGGAAGAGGAAGCAAGGGGCGCTTCTACCAATCTTCTAGTAGATTTAAGATTTGTCTATAATTGTGTCAATGCCGACCCTTAATTGATCCAACATGAAGCGTTGCCTTTTATCAAGGAAATTCATTAGATCATCCACAATTTGTTGTTCCTTTTCCTCTTGACATTGATGATCAAGGCTTTGAATCAAGCAACCAATCCTTGCATGGTGACAACTTGAGTTGCCTCATCTTGATTGTTAGGATCATTGGCCTAAACATCATTACCTTCACCCTCTTTTTGTCCCTTCTTGGGTGTATGGCCTCCATTGCCCATTTCCAATGTACCAAGATTTGAATCCATAAATCTTCACCGAATTAGGTATTCTTTAAGCACAATAGAAATGTAATGAAGTGTACTTCACACTTGTATGATCACCTTTGACTTGGTCAGAAAATGAAACTATTCTCTGTTTTAACGTTTTCCAAAAAGTTGACAATTTTGAAACTTGCTAATTCAACCCATCAATTGATATTCGATTGAGATGATCTTCGATGCATTAGGAAGCTCTTGGGATGTGTTATCCACCAATATGATCACTGTTGGCGTAATCAATCGATAACATTACTTTGTTTTTGGCTTTTGTGAAAAGCCAAGTATGTCAAATTGACCCACCAACTGGAGTCCAATTTGGGTGCTTGATGGCTTGATAGGAAGCTTAGAGAGAGTGCGTTTAAGCTATATAATCACCTCCAAAATAGCTCACATTATTTCTGATTGAATCAAGGTTTTCAATTGGTCAAACTATGTTAAGTTGACCCGCCAAGTGGGGTCTGATTCGGGTGCTTGATGACTCAATAGGAAGCTTAGAGAAGGTAATTTCAAGCCATGTAAACATCTTCAAACTAGTTGATACTATTTCAAACTGAAATAGGGTTTTCTACCATAGCTTTTGTAAGTGGTCAAAAGTGTCTAGAAATGCCATATTTTGCATTCAACATACATAAGTGTATGTTTGCAACACCCCAAGGCATCATTTGCATTGCCAAATACCCTAGTGAGCATCCATTTGTTGTCATAAACCCACATGTGTCATGACATCAAGTGGTTTCATGTAATAACTTTCAACATAGATACATGAATCCACAAGTAGTAACCTTGCCAATTTGCCCATGTATATTGCCATGTGATCCCATTGCTAGCACATTTTTCAATCATGTAGAGTGGCTACCATAGCCTCAACATAGCATATATATATGGTCATTGGATAACCACGATTTGAATCTTCCACCACTCTACGCTTACCTAATCCTCCTACTACCACCTTTTCCAAGGCATTCAGTGGTGGTTGGATTCTAGTAGACTCTCTCTCTTGGCTCCTCTTCTCCACCTCTAGCCAAGAGTATCTCTCACCATATTTCTAGATTCTACTTGCAAAAGGAATCAAAATGAACTGCAAGAGTGTTGTGAAAATTCTTACCAATGGGCATGACTCATGCCATATTATAGTTTATCATAATTTTACCCAATTTCAAGCTTCTATGCGACCAAATAGACAATCAAAACCACCAAAATTCAATCCACATTAGCATGGGAATCTTATAAAAGCATCTAAAAGCTTCCATATCCTTTGAATCCCAGATATTCAATGCAACCAGTAAAGAAGGTGCATTTACTCTTTTTGGCAAAGAGTCTATGCTTTCTCAGGATCCCCAAAACTTTACGAACATGCTTCTCACATTTGGCAACATTCTTTGAATCTATCAAAATGTCAATAAAGAATGCAAGAATAAAGTCATCTAAATATTCCCTAAATATTTATTACATCAATCGATTAAAATTTATAGGAGCATTAAGACCAACGGGCATTATTGTGAATTCATAACGTCCCTACCTTGTATTAAAGGTAGTCTTTGTAATATCATGCTCAATTCTAATTTGATAGTACCCAGATTCAGATCAATCTTTGTGAATATCTAAGCACCATAAAAATGATTTAAAAGCTCATTTATCCTCGGGATTGGATATTTATTTTTGATTATCAATCGATTCAATCCCCGATAATCAATACATAACCTTCCTTGCACCTTGTTCTAGTGGATATCCATAAAAATAATGGTCCCTTTGTGGTGGCAATAATTATCTGCCTAATTTTGGGTGAGCTAATCCATTTCTAGAATAATATCATATAATCCAAGTGACAAGACTTTGAACTTGCATTCAGTTACATTACCATCTTGAGAAAAATGAATGTTGTGTGTCTCATAGCAAGTGAGAAGCATCTTCCCACTCTTGCATTAGTTTACCACTTCTCTAGTCTAGATTCAACTTTTGCAATAAATTAGGTAATATGAACGAATTGGTACTACCAAAATCAATTAAAATCTTAAACTATTTACCTTGTTATTGTGCTAGTGCTTGGATAATGGAGAATTATTAATTCTGACCTTGATGCTCAATAGCTGCCTGAATCCTTCTTGTGTCTTCTTCTTCTTTCAAAACTACAATAATAAAAGGCTTTTGGTTTGGAAGTTCCTTCTTTGATTTTCCTAGTTTTGGGGTGGGGGTCTTTGCACCAATGCTATCTGTGGAAGCATGGTCCTATGGTACTTTGAGTAGGATGGGCTGAGATTGGTGCATTAGGACATTCACCCATGATATGTCTAGGATGCTGGCACCGAAAACATATTCTCTCCCTCCACAGGTTGCTGTAACGACCCATCGTTTACTCAAAACTCATCTCTTTATGGACCCGTACTTTGGATCCTCCGCTTCTACTTCACTTAGACTTGGGCATCTCTTGATTTCCACATGGAGTGGAAGTTCTCTTTGGGGCGAGAGGAAGGAAATTCTTCGACTAAGAGGTTTCCTCAGGGAAGGCTTTAGCAAAGTCCTCCACCATTCTAGCTACTTTTGCAATAGAATTTGGCTTGGCATTATTTACAAGAGTATCCAAGGGAGGGTCACGCTTTCTGATAAATATTTTTAAAAGAGCAGCTTTGCCCATCGGTGGGGCAACATGGACAAGGCCTACGAACATTTAGTGGAAAGCTTCAATAGATTTTCCTTCTTAACAAAGCTCCAGGAACTCATTCATCTTATCCTCTTCATATCCTAGGGGACAAATCTTTGGTAGCTCTTTATATCATCCCATCTAATCTGATCAATTAGTTGGGACACTACTATGAGAATGATAACATGAATGCCACCATTCCTATCCATCATTACAGATACCACTACTATGAGAATGGAAACTAGTATCATAATGATGACACAAATGACACCATTCCAATCCATTATCATAGATACCAGGATGGGGGAGAAAGAGTGAGCATTATAAATGCTAGAAAAAATGGGGAGAATCTAATTTGGAACGAATGGATCTCATTGTGCAGATGGCTGATGGAACATCAATAAGACCTATGGGAGTCTTGCAAAATGACTGAGATCGAAAATCTTTTCATTCCATTATCATCACACCTTTGTGGTGATAAACTTCTTGCGCCAACTAGATTTGTATAATATTATACTTGGTATACATTTCATGAGGGAGGCTACGTTGTTACATCATTGGGCCTTGGACCAAATTTATTTTTGAAAAAAGTCTCGAGTTCTAAAGGTTGACCTACAGACATGGGATGTGGAAGAGGATGAGGACATGATGTAATGTATCCCTGCTTTTTAAAAAAATTGGATGCACATATACTATTTACCACCAATGTACTTCTAAAATTGAGGAACAAAGTGTATTGTTCCTCAATTTTAGAAGTACATTTGTGGTAAATAGTATATGTGCATCCAATTTTTGTTAAAAGGCAGGGATACAAGTATTTGTTCCTCAAATTTGGAAGTACATTGGTGGTAAATAGTATATGTGCATCCAATTTTTGTTAAAAAGCAGGGATACATTATATCATGTCCTCATCCTCTTCCACATTCCATTTCTGTAGGTCAACCTTTAGAACTTCTTGCGCCAACTAGATTTGTATAATGTTATACTTGGCATACCTTTCATGAGGGAGGCTACGTTGTTACATCATTGGACCTTGGACCAAATCTATTTTTGAAAAAAGTCTCAAGTTCTAAAGGTTGACCTACAGACATGGAATGTGGAAGAGGATGAGGACATGATGTAATGTATCCCTGCTTTTTAACAAAAATTGGATGCACATACACTATTTACCACCAATGTACTTCCAAATTGAGGAACAAAGTATTTGGACTTCCAAATACTTTGTTCTCCTATAGGGTTATAGTCTTAGGACTAACGAATTCCCCATTAACATTTTAGTGGTAGTTGGTTTGTATGGCCTTTAAGGATTATTTGTAGAAATGGTTGAACATTGGCTTATGTGCTCATTCCAAATGGAAAGATCACCTAGAATGCTTAAGAAAGGATAGTCTACAAAAATGGCTGGAAGTACTCACCGATGACTTATGTGCTCATTCCAAATGAAAAGATCATCTTATGTGCTCAAGAAAGGTATTACTAAGGTGTTGATTCTATAGAATATCCTTAAATCCATTGAAATGCCAGTTTTAGGTAAAGCATGGAGTTCTGTTGGGACACAGTGTCCAAAAATGGGATATCTAAGGATGAGAGCAAAGTCAAACTGAATTTGAAACTGCCTTCACCCATAACTACAAGGGAGTATAACATTTTATGGAAGACATTGGGTACTATTGATGGTCTATCATATTTTATGTAGAAATTGCCAAACCATTATATAGATTATTGATAGTCTTTGAATGGACTAAAGAGTGCCAAAAGACATATGATGAATTAAAGATCACCTTAGAAATTATGTACCCATATTGAGACCTCCCAGCTTTGGGACCTAATCTTTCATGTGTATATTAGTGCTTCAAACTTTTCCATTGGATGTGTGTTAGCACAACCAGGAGAATATAAACTAGATTACCTATTTCTTTTACTAGCATGCAACTCAATGATGTGGATATAAATTATATACCAACTAGAGAAGGGTTGGCCATGGTTTATGTTGTGAAAATGAATTATGCAATAATTGAAAAAGGTGTTGGCCATGGTTTATGTTGTGAAAAAGCACATACATTACTTATTGGCTATCAAGTTTATGTTCTTTGTGGATCACCAAGAATCCCTATACCTAGCCTTGTACCATAGAAAGAATTACACGATGGCTGCTTTTACTTTCATTTAATTACTGATGGTGATGAACACACTATCAAAATTGATGATGACCTTCAAGATGTATACTTGCATGGTGTCTATATGGAGTGATAAAATATCACAATACCTCGCTTATGGTTTTCTAGAAAATTGTCCTTTGAGCAAAGATAAAATTTGAGAATGTTTTAACTTGGCTACTATGCCTCATTTATATTCTTTGTCTCGTGATGATCACCAGGCATTGTTATATTTTTTCAACAAGCGAGATAGATTACATGATGGTTTCTCTTACTATTAGAGTTTGGCTTTATAATCATCACTATAAGAAAAGGAATGTAACATGTTTTAGCTATAGTTATATGTCATGAATTCCTAATGGCAAACCCACCACCACTAGAATAGATGATGATCTCCCAGATGTATGTTTGTTCAAAATTGGCATGCCTAACTGGAGCGACAAAATATACTAATATCTTGCTTATGTTTTTTTTGCAAAATCAACCCTTGAACAAAGTTAGGATGTGATGGCTAATCATGCTAATAGCTCCTTATCAATTGATAGCAGGATAACTATATAAGCTAGGTAAAGATGATGTTTTATGGAGATGTGTCTAAGAGGAAACATTTATACACGTGTTAGAGGATGCACACTCTATGATTATAGGAGGACACTTTGCTCGAGAGGTGATAGTACTAAAGGTTCTCCAAGAAGGACTATAGTGGCCAACATTATTTGGTGATGCATTAAAATTTGTCAAAGGTTGCAATGAGTGTCAACAATTCATTGTACCAGAGTAGAGGGAAAGGATGCCCCTCATCCGTATAACAGTCTAGAAACCTTTTGAGAAATGGGAATTGACATTGTAGACTCATTTAGTCATGCCTCATATAAAACCCAAAGTGTGCGAAAGCTATGGGTACCAAAAAGATTAACGCTTGTACCACTACTAAATTCTTATACGAGCAAGTTATTTCTAGGTTTGGATGCCCATTAGTGTTAGTGAGTGAGTAAGGATCACATTTTATCAATGAGGTGATTAATTGCCTCATGAAAGGCTTTTTGATATCATACAAAAAATCTTTGTCATACTACCCACAAGCCAATGGCCAAGTAGAGAGCATGAACAAAATCTCATGTGGCATTTTAATAAAGGTCATTCAAGTCAATAGAACAAACTAGGAACATAGGCTTACATTTGCATTGTGGGCATACTACGAACATATGCTTACATTTACATTGTGGGCATACTGCAAACATCATACAAAGTGGCAATTGGGTATACACTTTTTCAGTTGACCTATGGGGTTAATACTGTAATGCCCATAGAATAAATAGTTTCAAGCTTAAGAATTGCAGTCATCGAGAGGTTGAAAAAAATGCTGTAGTTGAGAGATTAATTTACCCAAAAAATTTGGAAGAGACCAAACTATTATCTATGCATGGGTGAATGGTGGAAAAACTCTGATGGAAAAAATAGTTTGATCAAAATATTAAAGATAAGGAGCGTTAAAATGGAAACTTAGTGCTTCTTTTTGGAATAGGGAGAAATAAATGGAAAAAGCTAAAACTATGAGGAATGGGATCCTTTAGGATCAACAAAATTACTCCACAATGGTTGATTAGAATTGAGACCCTTGAATGATGGCATGGAGACCAATAACGGGTACATCAACAGAAGTAAGCTGGAAAAACTATTTTGGACCCGACATTCTTGCTCAAATCCATAAGAAGAAAGGAGAGAAAAAGAGCAAGATATAGATTACAACCAAGATAAACAAAGCTAAATATTGGTTCCAAGGAAAAAACAATATCACTATTATTCATGGAGGATGAGGACCTGGATAGAGCCTATATATAAGTGTCAACATTCAAGTGTTTGTGTGGTAAAAAACCATAATACGAGCTTAGCTTTGATTGACACTGAAGCAAGTCACAACTTGATGTCCTATAAAATATGGGAAGCTCTAGGTAAACCAGACTTGGGAACCAACAAATGCAAGCACTAGTTTCAATGCAAGTATGGTAAAAGTTAGAGGCAGTTTTACATTTCAATTTATTGTCAACAATAACCTTGCAGCAGCTAGAAAGGTATATGTTATGTGTGTAGGAGATATGAAAGAGAAGGAATTGCTGGGAAGAGTGTGCTTAGTGCAGCTGGTTACTCCATTCAATGGAAGAAACAAACCACCCAAATGCAAACAAAGGATGGTAGAATGATGGTATTGCTTTGGTCTCCGGTTCCTAAACAATGTTCATAATCTCCAACAAAATTTGAAGGTGGCTCTCCAACTCATAGAATGATTAAAGTTACCATTGAGAAAATCCCAATCATGTTAGCCTCTCTAATCACTCTTAAGAATCATCAACATTTAAGCTAACCAAGCACTAGGTTTATGTGAGCCTCTTGAAGACATAAAGAAAGACTATTATGAAGGGAATAAATAGGTTTGGATACCCAAGAAGAAAGTGAAGAGTCCCTAGTTAGAATGAAAACATTCAATGACACAATGGGAAAGGGAAAATGACCAGTTTGGGTTCTAAAAGCAGTCTTGAAAATGTCTCCTTCATCCATTCGAATTTGATAGTAGCCAGACTTGAGGTCAATCTTGCTAAAAACTTATGCTCCCTTGAGCTTATCTAGCAAGTCATCCACTTGTTGTATCGGATATCGGTGATTAACAGTAATCTTGTTAAAAGCACAATAATCGATACACATTCGATATGTCCCATTATTCTTTTTAACGAGAAGAATAGATCACCAAATGGAGAACTACTGGTCTAATCAATTCTTTCTCTAACAATTCTGAAGGTAGGTCATCCATAAAACATTTAGAGAACTTCACGTTTGGTTTAGAGTTATCTTGAGCACTAGGCTGGTTGACAAGAATCAAAAATGTCTTTTGTTTTTTTCTTACATCTCTTTTAGCTTGGGTATGAGTCAAGAGTGGAACTAAGTCACCCTTAGTCTAGCATTGGAGACAAATTCCTTTGTCGCCTTTCATTAACCATATTGTATAATCAGTCTGAGGATTATGTTCATGTCTCCATGGCATTCCTAAGATAACATCAACACCTTGCAAGAGCAACTAGAAATGTTCTCATTTCTTTCAGTGAATCCATTTCTAGTTCTAAATTCTTAACCTCTTTAGTACAATTGTACTTAGTTCCTTGAAATGTAGCTTTCACTATATAACTAGAGTACGATGCATCTAGGTTAAATGCTTTCAATGCCTTTTCAAAAATAAAGTCATGTGAGCTACCATCATCATGAAAAATAAAAATTGGTTTTCCTTTTAGTCTTCCCTAAATTCTCAACAAAGCATGAATTGAAATCTTACCTTCATCCGAATAGTCAGTATAGGAATTACCCTCTTACTTGAAATAATCATCATCGTTCTCTTCAATAATGTTTAGATGAGCCACATGTGCATAGTTCTTTTTCTTCTCTAGGCAGTCTAATATAAGGTGACATTACTTATGACACTTGATGATACAATTCTTTTTTGACGCACTGGGAGAAGTGATTGCGATGCCCAAATCCATGCACGGAGTGATGTGGACATAGAGCAACTTGCCTAGCACAAGTCCGTGTGGTCCGTTCTCTGATGGGGTCCCCGATCCTCAACTTCTAACTATTCGAATCTGGGTTCTTGAAAAATATGCACGAGCGTGCCAAATGGCGAAAATTTCCAACAGTGGCCCAAACGGCGCCGAAGAGGCATAAAATTCGAATCATGCATGGACAAATGTGTGGCAAGCAACCCGGATCTTTCTTGTTGTGTTCCGATGCGATTCGGACTCATTTCGGATCCGAAACTCTGTTATGGCGATTTTGCACTATCTTTGCCGGGACCCAACTTTGACGCACTGGGAGAATTGATTGTGATGCCCCATCACAATCGATTCTCCCAGCGCGTCAAAGTTGGGTCCCAGTGAAGATAGTGCAAAATCGCCATAACAGAGTTTCGGATCCGAAATGAGTCCAAATCGCATCTGAACACAACAAGAAAGATCCGGGTTGCTTGCCACACATTTGTCCATGCATGATTCAAATTTTATGCCTCTTCGGCGCCGTTTGGGCCACTGTTGGAAATTTTCGCCATTTGGCATGCTCGTGCATCTTTTTTCCTCGAGAACCCGGATTCGGACAGTTAGAAGTTGAGGATCCGAGCTAGGGAAGTTGCTGTATGTCCACATCACTCCGCCAGCCCTTTAATCTCCAAAAAGTATGCATAAATAAACACTCAGATGCGTCTATATAGCCTGTAGCGCAGCCCGCCAGCAGTACCTTCCTGCTGTCCGTACAGGTCGGCAACTACCACCTGTACTAGCCGCCAGCCTACCTGCAACAACAGCCGTACAAATCTGCCTCCAAGGCTCAACCTTGTTAATCATTAATTATGATTAGCATCTAATCACTATTATTGTCTTGGATCGACCCGCAGATTGCACTTCTTTATCATGACTGGTTTGGAGACCAAAAAATCCCCGGGCTATATCAATGACCCCACTAGACTTGGTTGGAGAGTGGTTTGTCACCTTCCCCAAACCCAGTGTATCTCAGCTCTTCTTCCATGGATTCCTCACTACTGGTTTCTACGATGGTCAGGTTTCTCAAGACATTTAAGTGTGTGCTTCCAGACTGTCCCGATCCCACACTTCTTTGATAGGAAGTTCCTGGATGATTTAATGCACTATCGTCAGGCGTAAGATCCTCTCCGATAAGTTTTCCAGATCTTAAGTGCATGTATGTATGTTTTGATAAGATAGTATCTAACCCAAACTGATTCAATTCCTGGCTCTATCACTCTGTTCAGGAGGCATGAATTAGCAGAGAATATTTCATGTTGTGAAATAGCAGGACTTAGTTCATGTCGTGAAAAAATGGTTCACGTCGTGAAAAAATGGTTCACTTCTTGAAACTGCAGAAAAAAGGTTCACATCATGAAACAAAAAGTTTTTCATGCCGTGAACTACTTCGAAAATGGTTTACGTTGTGAAAGTCTACTGCACTTTCGCGTGATCCAATTTTTTTCCTTAAGATTAAATTCCTTCTTTAGTCAACCCTCGCAACCTTAGTTTTGTTAATTTGTTGGTTTTGGTCTTCTCGTTCACGTTGTGAAATAAAAAGTGTTTCACGCCGTGAACTACTTAAAAAATGGTTCACGTCGTGAAAGTCTACTGCACTTTCACGTGATCCAATTTTTTGGCAGACTGAATAGTGTCAGAGGTGTCAGGATAAGGGTTTCTATTTTTGGAATGTAATCCCGTGATCTCTGGCAAAAATCCCGATGCTGATTTTGTGAGCGACTTGCGGGTGAAAATTAGATTGTGCCAATGCTAGGGAATGAAATGCAAGTTCGTGGCTCAATCAATGGTCCCTTATGTTTTTGATTTTGTTGAATTTTTGAAAAAAGAAGAAAACAACACACAACCTACTTTTTCACGTTGGTGTTTTTTTAATGGTGCTAACATCAAACTTATCAAGATTAACCAATGAATCCTTTCCTAACTACTTTCCACAACATTCACAGCATCAAAACTATAATTTTTTTCTCAACCACACACACCTTATCCTTCCATTTTCCACACAATGCATTACTAAAATGCAAAGGCAACAATGAATACTATGCAATGGGAGCTGAAACTCAAAGAGTATGGAAGAAACAAAGGTGTTTCCTCGATAGCGACGCCAAAAATGTTCTGGTTAACCACACCTCCAAGAGGGAACTATACACATTCACCTAATGGATGAGCAATGAAACACAAACGTCGTGCGGTACTTATCAATGCTTTGAGCTTGTGTCTCTTGAAGCCTCCAAGCTCGCATGTATGCTCCACCTTCACACTGTCACCCGTGGAGTTGCTTACACCATCACATAGGCCAATCACACTCTCTCTCACTCCCATTACAAGCATAAACACACAAGCATGAAAGAGGCACAATGCTAGAATGCTCTTACTCCTCACTCTCTCACAAGTACAAGGGAAGAGCTCTCAATAGCACAAAGGGAATTGTATCCTTTCATTATGAGAAAATACCTTATATACAATTGGCCCTTATTCACACTTGGGCGCCCAAAACTTACTAACTAGGCCTTGGGTGGCCAATGTCTCATAATGTACAACCTTTATAGTGCCTTTACATGATACTTATTAATGCCCTCAATTGAGGATCATGGTGTTAATCCAAATGGGATTAACAAAGAACAACATCTCGCTCTTCAAACATGCAAGCATTGATTTACCACTACAAGCACATCTCCTAGAACTATTAACAATGATGAAAGTGCTATGTTGCACTAATACCACTACTTTTGGTGCTTACTAGCATAAATAACACTACTTTTTAGTGCTACTAGCACTACTAGCTTTTCTTTAAGTGCTAAATGTAATGTACTATTGTTGCTTTTAGTGGTAACTGGATTTTCTATTGGTGTTTTGAATGCTAACTAGTAGTCTATCACTATTATAAATGTCAACAACTAGCAAAACCATTGCTATAGATGCCAACAACCTGCAAAACCATTGCTACTATAGCAGTACTAGCAATATTATAAATGCTAACAACTAACAAAACCATTGCTGCTTTTAGTGCTAAGTATATTTACCATTTCTAAGTATATTTACCATTGCTACTTTTGATGGTAACTAGCAATACTATCAAAACTTTTAGTGGTGATACCATTGCTACTTTTGATGCTAACTAGTAATACTATCAACACTTTTAGTGGTTACTAGCACTACTACAAAGCTAGCTCTATTAGTAGCATGTAGCAAAGCTAGCTCTGTTATAGGAGTGTTAGAGGGGAAGACAACATATGAATATGCAAAGCTGACACTCCTACTGTGTTAGAGGGGATGACAACATATGAATATTAGCCACAAAGCTGACATTGCTAGTAGAATTATTAGTAGTGTTAGTGGAGAAGACATTGCTACTAGTAGTAAATCTAACAATGATAGTAGGAGTATTAGGAGCAAAGCTAGCTCTAGCTCTGCTAGTAGCACAGCTAATAGAGAAGACAACATAGGAGTTTTAGCAACAAACCTAGCTCTGATAGTAGGAGTGCTAGTAGAGTCCCAGTGGTGGAGAAAATATTACTACTAGTAGTAAAGCTAACACTATTAGTAGGAGTATTATCGGCAAAGCTAGCCCTACTATAGTAGTAGTGCTAGTGAAGAAGACAAGAAAGTAATTTGGTAGCCTTTAAAAAAATATTCAAGCCATCACACCTCGCATACAAACATTATCGTATTGTCCTGTGTGTAAGGACCTAGGAGAAGACACTTTGTGTTGTTTCAGTCCCGGTCCATGTCATTATTGTGCACATGTCAATATACATTTACTATACATTATAAGGATGGTCTCCTAGGCTTGATGAAGAGAATATATGAAGCAAATGTCTTCTACTAGTAGCAATGCTAGCTTTGCAAGTAGAAGTGCTAGTAGAGTAACTAAGCACTTATAGTTCCAAGACATGATTTTACAATTGGTTCCTTTTTCTATTACCTAAAGCAATATTTAATACACTTATTATCTCAACTAAAAAATTCTAAGACTAAATATCTTGTAGATGTAAATCACATTATTGACATTACATTCATCACAATATATAAAATGTGTACAAAGTTGTCTGGTTACATATTTTGCTTACAAAATGAACAAGTCAAAGACTTTTAAGCTAATGCTCCTATTTAGCTTATTCAGCTTGACGAGCGGCTGCTTCAGCCTGGCCAACTTCTTCTTCCGCTTGGCGAGCATATTCTTTAGCCTTCTTAAAGCGGCTTCTTCAACCCTCTCAATGTGTTCTTCTACAGCCCTTCTACCTTTGTCTTATGTCTGCCCTCTTACTACTCAATCTCTATAATCTAGCATTTTATTACCTCTATGGATTCATTATCCCTGCAACTCTCAAACTTATGAAGACTCGAGTATTACACTTGATCTAGACACTAAAGCCCAAACCATAACCAGGGCATCAAAGTGTCAACGTAGAATGACTCTAATTCTGTATGTGTTTGATCATCAAACTCGTGGAGGATCAAGGTTGTGCCTAGTTGTTGATTCAGCCACACCTTGTATAGTGAGTCATCCAATATCAAACAGTTGGTTTCTTTCATCCACTTGTAACACTTCCAAATATTGGGGAGGTTTTAAAAAAAATTTCCATGGATAAAACAGGGCATCTCTGTGCATGACTCTTGGCCAAACACACCGGGTCCCAAGCTATATTCATTCTATTGCATGTGCTCTTGCTATCACATATGAGTTTGGAGTATCAAGGTTACATCCTTTAGGTTTGCATCCCTCTTTGCTTGACTGTTGATAGGTGTGCTTGGTGTTGAAGGCTCTGTGGCCTATTTTTGTGTATCTCTTAAAGATTGCAACTCTTCCTCTTAAGCCCTCACAAGGTCATCATTGACCTTTAGTTGCTCTATAGCATGTCTTTTGTATTATGTCTAGGGCTCTACATTTTTCCTACTTTGGACCGCATTTCACTAACCATGTGTTAGATATCCGTAACGCCGCTCTACGGGCGTTACCACAGGAGGGGACGGCCTCTGGCTCACCACCCAGCCATAGAGGAAGAATGAGGATTGCCCCTCATCCCCCAGGCTATATAGTGTGTGGCCTGCCGTCCACACTAGCTTGGCCGCCCATGACTCCGCATGGACGTCCTCTCCTCCCGCTGAACCCCGGACATGGCCATTCGGTTTGCCGGCCGTTCGGTCACACAGGCGTTACAGCCTACGTGACATTACCCCCCCCTTAAGAAGAGTTTTCGTCCTCGAAAACAAACTGGGGAAACCTTTTGGAAATTGCACTACGGCGTTCCCAGGTAGCTACCTCCTCATCCCTATCTGTCCATTTAACAAGTATCTCGTGGTACACTTTATGTTGTGTTTGTATGTCACAATACTCTAGAATCTTTTCAGGTTCATGTGGTATCTTTGGTGGCTCTATCAAGTCCACCAAAATCTCTAGAGAAACTGCGTTCTCTAACCCGTGAACTGATTTCTTTAGTTTACTGACATGGAAGATAGGATGGACTTGAGAACTCTCCAGTTACTCAAGTTTATATGCTACGTCCCCAATCTTCTTAAGGATTTTAAAAGGATCACAATATCTCGGAGAAAGTTTATCACACTTTCCCGTTTTCATGGTTTCTGACATCGCAGGAACCTGGAGGAATACAAAGTTACCTTCTGCAAAGGTCACCTTTCTACGTCCTTTATCCGCATAAGTTTTAGCGCGATCCTGAGCGCTACGAATGCTCTCACGTGCGGCTCTGAGCATATCATTCATATCTTCAAGGAAATCCTTGACAGATTGAATCTTCTCCTTTTCTAGGCCTACAGCCATTGGAGATCTCGGTTGGAATTCATACATTAACATGAATGGTGTAAATCCAGTCGTCGCTGAATGCTTGGAGCTGTTATAAGCAAACTCCAATATGGGCAAATATTCTTCCCAATTTGATTGCTTCTTACTTACATAAGAACGCAACATATCCTCGAGTATTTGGTTAACCCTTTTTGTTTGACCATCAGACTCCGGATGGTCTGCCGTACTCATACTCAGAGTAGTATCCAGCTTTTTGAAGACTTCCCTCCAAAAGTGGCTGTTGAACTTTCTATCTCTATCTGACACTATATCTGCAGGCAAGCCATATAGCTTGTAGAGATGTTCAATAAAGAGTTTTGCCAACTCTGGCGTTTTTACATTTTCTTGGTGGCAATAAATTTTGCCATCTTGGTTAACCTATTCACTACCACCTAGACCGAGTCATTCCCTCGACTTGTCGTGGGTAAACCGGTGATGAAATCCATGGAAATGCTTTTTCATTTTTTGAGGAATGCTTAAAGGATGGAGCAAGCCCCCAACCTTTAGCCTTTCATGCTTATTGACCTGACACTTATTGCATTGCAGCACATAAGTCTGGACGTCCTTGAACAAACTAGGCCAATACAATTGTCGTTTGATTAGTGCATAGGTCTTTTGTATCCCGGGATGACCAGCACTTGGACTATCATGACTTTCTCTAAGAATGCATGCTCGAGAGTCACCAATAGTTGGTACACACACCCTACCCTTGTAGAGTAAGTACCCGTCGTCAATGGAGTAGTTAACATACTTCTCCCCCCGACGAAGTTTAGCATCATCCTTTGAAACCGTGTCGGAAAACAAAGGTGATGAAGGGCCTACGTCTGAGCTCTCCGGCTCTAAACTATACCCCGAAGACTCGACTAGCCTCTCCAGACTAACTCTCGCCTCGCTACTCGCCGCACCTACGGCCAGTCTCTCTCCGAACTAGCATTATGTGCCGGTGAGGAAGGTGGGCGCGGCTGTGACAAAGTGCGTACGCGTACAACGTGCCAGACCTATGTAAAGATAGGATCATGCTCACATAAGCCACGGAGTGATTCCAAGAACTCATTCTTGAAAACCGTAAAGCTTAACTCATTAATTTGTGGCATGCGGCTAAGCGCATCCACCACAACATTATATTTACCCCTTTGGTAGCGAATCTGAAGGTCAAAATTCTGTAGGAGCTCCGCCCACCAAGCTTTCTGACCTTTCAACTCGTTTTGACTCGAAAGCCATGTCAGGCTTTCGTGATCCGTATGTACTTCAAAAGTGGCACCATATATATAGTGTCTCCACTTTTTAAGTGCATGTACGATGGCCAGTAACTCCCGCTCATAAGCCGAGTAGTTACGCTGAGCCCTATCTAATTTCTTGCTCTCAAATGCAACAGGGCATCCCCTTTGCAAAAGCACGGCTCCAATGGCCTCACCACTAGCATCTGTCTTTAAGATAAACGGCTCAGTAGGGTCAACTATAGTCAAAACAGGTGCAGCTGTTATGGCTACCTTAAGTTTCGCTTCTTTGTTGGTGTCCCTCCCAACATATATTCTTTGTTTTTGTGCGTAACTGATCCGTTAACGGGACTACGATCTTCGCATAGTCCTTTACATACTGTCGGTAAAACCCCGACATGCCAAGAAAAATTTGCAGTTCTTCGAGATTTTTCGGGGCTAGCCACTTGAGAATAGCTTCCACTTTCTCAGGTTCCATCCGCGTACCATGGGCAGATATAATGTGGCCCAAATAGTGAATTTCTCTTTCAAAAAATTCACATTTGCTCTCCTTCGCAAATAGCTTGTGTTGTCGCAATAACTGGAACATTAATCGCAAATGTGCCAAGTGTTCTTTACGCATTTTGCTATACACAAGAATATCATCTAGGAAAACTACTACGAATTTTCCTAAGTATGGACGTAAAACACTGTCCATCAGCATCATAAAAGTCGCTGGAGCATTGGTTAGCCCAAACGGCATAACCAAAACTTAAAGTGACCAAATCGTGTCCTGAATGCTGTCTTCGCAACATCCTCGACCTTAATTCTAACCTGATGATACCCAGATCTCAGGTCTATCATCTTAGAGAAATATTTCGACCCATAGAGTTGATCAAACAACTCGTTCATACGTGGCATGGTTGTACCATCTATCAAGAAAAATTCCAAACTACTAATAACCACATTATCAATCCACAGATAATGACTGAGCTTGCTGCAAAGCCATAGGTTGCTAGATAATTGATGGTAATTACACAAGCCCAATGTCTCATTACATCATACATTCAATATAAATGCAAACATCACAGTACTTCATGATGATGAACTTAGGAATTTCATCCTATCCCTGTTTGGTGTTGGTATGAAGTATAACTATGAGAACATTGTTTGTTGCCTCCTCATTATAGCGGCAAAGCTACCTAGTCATCTCACAGGTGGCAATCTCTACCAAGTTATAACCGATGACAAGCAAATAAACGAGTACTCTTGTAAGAACTTCATAACCATATCTCACACCAAACTCATAATCACTACGGATTAAATGCCAGGGTTTGCAAAATTGAATGTTGTCTGATAGGTAGAGGGGATCATCAAACTACGGATGATCTTGACAACTCAGTAGGACTAGTGATGTGTAACTTTTAAGTTACTCCACTCTCCTTGCTTATTCCATACCATCGAACAAATCGGTCCCTCGATTTGAGCAACGTCAACATATTTATGAGTACCTCGATACTCATGGATTGTGGTTCGGTAAAGTATCTTTCACTCGAGGATCTTAATTTTATTAGCAGCTATGTATTAGTAGTGAGTAACTACGTACCCACTATCATCACATGGATTAGTAGCGAGTAACTACGTACCTCGATACTCATGGATTGTGGTTCGGTAAAGTATCTTTCACTCGAGGATCTTAATTTTATTAGCAGCTATGTATTAGTAGTGAGTAACTACGTACCCACTATTAGTAGTGAGTAACTACGTACTCATGGATTGTGGTTCGGTAAAGTATCTTTCTCTCGAGGATCTTAATTTTATTAGCAGCTATGTATTAGTAGTGAGTAACTACGTAGCTTCATACTAGTCTGTGAGTAACTCCGTACCCAATGGCGTACCTCCCCCGAGTGGGAGTACCATATACAACCATCTATAACAAAATGCTTACGTCACTTGCTGCTAAGAAGTGACTACACAAATTGACCCCTCCATTGCACATTGCAATACAATCTCTGGTATTACAACACAAATTTTTGGACGTTCTTATCATAGAGGTCAACTTAAAAACTAGTGCATAGGTCTTGTGGAGTCTCGGCTGACCTAACCACACCACTGGTGACTTCCTACAAAAAATGTGGCACCGAAGTCACCACCTATGTACTTTAACTCCGTAAAGTACATGGTCTTCATCTATCATCCATGGAAAGTTGTAAAACATTCCTGCGATGGATTTTTATCACCCTAAAATTATTGTGCACTATTTTAGTGTGAAGAGCTTTTTTCCTGGGTACCATGGTTCACCCCAAGCTCATCTGTTGCTAATTTCTCCGATTTAACAAAAGATATGTCTGCCTTCGAACACTCCAGTTCAGCCCCAGACTTTGAGTTTACTTCTTAACAGTCTGGTTAAGTCAAAACTCACCAGATACAGTAGGATTTACCACTAAGCTCTCCGGCTTAGCCTCCTATCCTAACTCAGCCCGAGTTTATGTACACTACATATGTCGGATCCGATACTAACAACAACCAGGCTCGTCTAGAGTGAGATACTACTCACTATTGCCATGTAAAACCTTATTAAATCCTAGAAATGCTCCACTCATTCCCCAGGGGTCATACGACTTGTAGGGTTTACACGCACATGAACTTTGTAAGCAAAATAACCTGTCATGCAATATTACAATTGCTTATGTAGGAAAGTAATATATTTCCCAAATTCATATGGTAGCAACTAAAATGTGCTCACAATTGCACACTTATGTTGAACATAGGCAAGACTACGCTTGCAAAATGCTATAGGGCGTCCCCCATGCATGAAACTATCCAACCAAACTAGTCTTACTGCTAACCTCTAGATTTAGATCACTCCGGAACTAAATCACTCTGTTAGCACTAGTACACCATCATGGTCTTGCTACCTAGAGCTTCTCCGAACTCTGTAACTGGGTTTTATCCTAACTTATGGCTATATTTGGTAATTTTCAAAGTTCAAATTTTATCTTGCACACTTTATCACTACAGACAGTGTACATACAGACCTGCCAAAGAGTCAAGTTACATGCACAAGCCTTGGCGTCCCATTCCACCAAGACTACAATCGATTCCGTGAGAATTTGATGTCCCATACCATCAAATTACCACCAAACCAATTGATGTGACATATAAAAAGGCTCTTCCCCCCCTCGAAAGATCACCACAAACTCTCGAGCAGTGGGATGTCGACGCATGGCAATAAAAAGAAGAGAAAACCATGCTAGTAAGTTTTAGAACAGTTCTCTTCGATCAACTTCTATAAGGGCATTGAGCATTACATCTCAAGACTATACCCCTTCAGATTTACCTTTGATTTCTACAAATCAATCCTAAATCTGCTATTATTATCTAGGCGTATGCTAATCCCCCAGATTAGTACTCCTAGATAAACCATTCAATTGAGTACTGCTAGCAGCACTGCTAGCCCCTTTATCCCAAGTAATACACACCTTAGGGATTACTTTTACAAGGCAATCTACGTGACTAAATCAAACTAGTCACTACTCTCTAGGCCCAAGTAGTGATACTATTTTGTTACTACCAACAAGGGCCAGCTTGCCTCTACGGGCCAAGGCTCTCTTGCTGCTACAAACAGTAAGCAACTTGTTTGGACACAAGGCATAACCACATCAAGACTACGCTTGTACATGGTTCTCATTTACCAAAGTTTATCACAATCTTCTAGCAACTGTTAAAAGATTGTGAAGGGTTATGAGCACTACGGCTCAATTAGGCTTACCTTGATTTCTCGTGATAAGCACTTCGTCTAATTTGGGCACAACTGATGCCACTATACCGGTCCTCTTAGCCCAAGTAAAACACACCGCAGTTTTAGATTTACACTATAGCCAAACTACGTGACTTTGATGGTCAATACTAAGTCTATGCTCAGCTTAAATTTAGTCTCTGAACTAAATGTGTGATCACCACATGTGCTACCCTCGAGGCGTTACGGCCATAGAAGTGTTCACTAGGCACAACGGCCATAGAACGTCTCTCTCTCGAAGGACTCGGCACTACGGCCATGGGATTTGTCTCTCTCTTAGCACGCGGCGCTACGGCCATGTGCGGTGGGTCTCTTTCGTGGAAAACGGGCACTATGGCCACACGGCGCGACGGTCGTGCTGGGTTTGTTTCGTGGGGTGTACCGTTGTTTTGTGTGTTTTTTTTAAAAATAACGCACTGGGCCGGCCCTCGCCGCTTCGGGCGTGGCCGCCCGCCCGTGGGGAGTGTCCACAACGTGGTCGTCGCTTGGGCTGGCCGCCCGCCCGTGGGGAGTGTCCACAACGTGGTCGTCGCCTGGGCTGGCCGCCCGCTGACATGGCCGCCCTAAGGGCTGGCCGCCTAAGGCTGGCCGCCCGCTAGCCTGGGCTAGCCGCCTGGCCGCCTGGCCGCCTGGCCTGGCTACCCCAGGCTTCTCCTTGCCCCCCTTCAAACGAGGTAGCAAGTCGCCCACTGAACCCCGGACATGGCCATCCGGTCTGCCGTCGGTCACACAGGCGTTACAGCACTCACACAGACACCATGGAGCATTCTTCTTTCAGCTCTATATTGCATTTGTTGATTATTTGAGTTTTGTGTTGTAACAACTTGCTAGACTTAGATAGATGCTCCTCTACCATGGCTATCTTTTGCATGTGTTTGGATGACACTTTATCTTTGGCTACTAGCTCTGCCTTTAATTATTACACCTCATCCTCAAGCACTATCCTCTTGATGCAAAGGACATTGGCCTCTTGTCCATGTCTCTGCTCTGCACTTTGTGCTTCTTTCGATGTAGTTTTATACATATGCACTTTTGATGCATGAGAGTGCAAAAGCTGCAGGGTATTATATACTATAGCTTCGGCACACCCCTCCTCTAGCCTTGGGCTCGACACGACTACATAGTCAAAATTGTGATATCTGCTTGGCATTTTTGGAAAGCTTGGTATACTGGCCGGATAACTACATTGACGTGAATACTGCTAAGGGGATGGCTTGATGTTATGGTGGTGGTTATCTTGTGGGTTTAGGGGGTGGTTGTGGGGTTGTGGTGGAGCCGGTGTGCTTTGTTGTTCATTATAATCCTCGACTTCGACCTTCTTGCCCTTTTCTACCTTTCCTTTACCTTGTTCTTTCTTCTTTTCCACTTCTTTATCTACTCCTGTGTTTGTCTCAAGCTTTGACCTTGACTCAATGGTGATGTTCCCTTGCTTATCAATAGTTAACTTTTGCTTCTTGGGAGGTGTCTTCTTTGTCAACAAACCAATTCTTGGGTGGTGTGATAGCTCCTTTCGTTGCCCCTGTGATCCTAAAGGGGCTGATTCAGTGCAGTTGGTTGTAAGAGTGTATGGCTTGGCAACACCAAACCAGGTCCATCCCCCATGGAAGCAGTTCTACATTAATTCTCTCTACTGGGCTCACCATCCAAGGTAAGCTTTTTGCTGGGTGCTACCCATTGAATAGCATGTAAAGGTCAACGGGTCCTAGAACTAAAACTTAAGGACAGTGTTGCCCCTTGTATTTTCATAGATTAGAAACACATTTTATTTATTACGAAACATAGATACATAGTATTGAGATAACATGACTTTAAGGCTAGCTTGCCTCCAGATAGCTTTCCCTAGCTTCAAAGAGCCTTAAGGATACATATGGCTTTAGCGGGGGCCCTTCGCTCTGGCTCTAGTCTCTCATCTATGCCATCATAGCCTTTCAAGGCACAAATGTGACTACAATTCACCTAGCTCGGTTGAGCTTTTACAGATAATTCAAGTGCAAGTGATGGGCCACTGTTTGCAAAAACCACACTTGACTGTAAGGCATTCATAGGTTTCTTGTCTATGCATTCCACCAAGCCTCGATCTCAGTGTGAGCATTTGCTGTCATACATCAACCTATTGGCATCAAGTGATATGTAATTAGTTTTTTGCATGCATTTTAGGCATCCAATTTTGATGCTTCATTGCTTACCATGCAAGCATCAATGCATCCATTCCCTTTGTGCAAGTACAATTTGTAAATGATTTCCAAAACCTACTTAATCAAAGTTTTATGTTCTAGAATCACTGGATGATTGTGGCTGTGATCCAACTTAACAGTGATTATGGTTTCTAAGCAATCCCACTCACGGGCGACCTTGCAACTTGCCAATCCTACTCACCGCCTCGTCGATCCTTGATAGGCCATCCCACTATGTATGGGCGTACACCTATACGACCCCCTTGACCTGTTGACCTACCTTATTGCCTTCTCTGGCCGTATCTGATGTGAACAAGGGTGTGCATCCTTACCTTATAATAACCCACACACCTTGAGATTGTCTCTAAACTCAAACTTTGATAAAAAAGAAAGAGCTCGAACTATAAAAAAGGAGCCCACCTATGGATATGTGAACACAAACCGAGTAGGTGTGGGTGAGAAGGATGGATCATGTTTGGTTTTCCTGCAAAGTCTGTTTTTTTGAATTGTCCCCAAATGCTATGTGAAAAAATGTAGGCTTGGCTCGTGGCATAAGTTGCTATTTATACCCCTTGATGATGTGTCAATCATAGATCTGTGATCCCAAAAGTTGTATCGGGAAATCACATGGGTCGGGTCGGGTCGGATCGGTGGTCAGTGAGTGATCCCAACTCCTAGTGATCGTAGGTGTCAACGATCCAAGAAGTTACCGATTCTATAAGTAGGATTTGGGATCCCAAAATTCAACTAGAAGTCAGCAATTCGAAAAGTTGGATCGGGTGATTCATGAAGTTGGATTGTTTTGATATAAAAAAAATGTTTGGAATTTTTATGTGTGTTCTTCAGTGAGACAGTGCCTCAACAACTTTTCATGCCTAATGCTGCACCATGTAATGCTAGTGCCCTATTCATGCTTAATGCAAGTTTGTCATCTTGTGCAAGGATGCTCAATGATGGTCTATGAGCTTTCAAGGTCAAGGTTTCTAGCCTAAGTGTCCAATGCGTGAGTGATGTGACATCATTCAAGTGCTTGAGAGATCAAAAGATAGAAGAGTGCCTAATGCTTGTGTCAGCTCGGTGTGAAACCAAATGCTTTAAAAAGAATGTTTCAAACAAGTATGCAATACGAGCAAAATTGTGAGCCTCTTAGTAGTAGAGGGTCTTGGGCTTGTGGTGGCAAGGTTTACTAAAAGTGTTCTTATGGTGCCTCTTATTCCTTTAACGACTTAATTCCATCACACTTTTGACTCAGTTGTTGGACTTGACACATGCCTGCCATATCCCACATAGGCAATTCAATTGACACATGCCTGCCATATCCCACATAGGCAACTCAACTGAACACTTATGCCTACCACATCTCACATAGGCAACTCAATTGAACACTTATGCTTGCCTCTCCACCAACACAAGAAACTCAATTTGTGAATGGTAGATTGTGATCTTATGTACAAGTGATGCGAACCTTCTAGGAATTATGCTTGGGTGTGTTTTTTACCTTTCCTGACTCTTGACTAGGTTGCCCCGCATCAATTCTCTTCAGCTTGAGTAGGTATGTGTCGAGAAGTTATAGTCTCTCAACAAGCAATGTTGATACCAGAAGTAATAACATACCTAGAGTCGTGATAGTGCATTGCTTGTCTCAGCTGGGCTTTGCATAGCTTACCACACTTATAGGATTCCGTGACCTTTCTCATCTTGTATACAAGCCTTATACGGCCGGCTTCCATTACAAATGTGGGCCCCTAGCCGTATATAGTGTGAATTACCTAAGCTAGGGTGGGGATTACATCATATGTATGGAAAAGGAGTAATAAGGTACTTATCAAACCTCCTCATTCTTGTGAAAACAAAAAACCATTTTCACTTCATTATGTTCTCAATAGTGTAGCCCCTTCCAGGGCATTACAACAAATAGTCTCACAAGACTATTAAAATGATTTTGCATTCCGTCATTACATCACTTAAAGCCTTTTCACTGCTTGTGGCCTGCATTCACGCTTAGGTGGTGACAGACTTTGCATAACTGGGTTAATTACAGGCTTAACTTCCTTTTCCAAGTTTGGTAGCTTCAGAGCCTTTGTCCATTTCATGTGAGCCAGCCCCTTTGGCTCTCTTTGGTGTCCTTTTTTGAGCATCCACATCAGGAAATGTCACTCGTTTTCTGAGTATTTGTCATGTACTCACACAATGTAGGCTTTGGTATGTTTTCATTTATTGTGCTAGCACTTGCACTAACTGCATCATCATATTGTACCCTACTCTAGTGATCTTATCAATCACATTTTTAACTACCTCTTGAGTATCTTTGTTGTCCTCAAATGACAAAGGACTACTGGCATCAAATACAACCTGATTATTGAGGTCTACAACACCAACCTTCTTGCCTACTATCTCACTTTTATTGGACCCAGACTTTCCCAATTCCAACTTTACGAGACCCCAAATTAGACTTCTACAAGGTTTTTTGAGATGACACAAAGAGAGATGTTGCAATTAGTTGTATTTAAAAAAAAATCATGAGTACTACTTAATGCTAGGATGATCTTAGGCAATGCTAGTAGGGCTACTCGAGCACCTACTTAATGTTGGGAGGATTTTAGCCAGTTAATGAGTACTATAAGTAGTGCTAGTTGGCACTAAAAGCATGAATAGTGCCACTAAATACATAAGTTATTAGTGCTAGTATGCACTGCTACTAGTGCTATTCACAAACTGAAAGCAGTGCTAGTAGTGCTAGCCAACACTATTAGCACTAAATGCACTATAAGTAGTGTTTAGACATCACTAGTAGCATTCTAATAGTTCTAGTCAACAATAGAACACCAATGTTAGGAGGATCTTAGGCAGTGCTAGTAGGGCCAGCCAACCACTTAATGAGTACTATAAGCAATGCTAGTAGTAGTTGGTGCTACTGCTAGTAGTACTAGTTAGCACTGGTAGTAGTGTTAGTTGGCACTAAAAGAGCAGTACTAGTACCACTAAATACATAAGCAATACTAGTAGTGCTAGTCACAATTGAAAGCAGTGCTAGTGCTAGTACCACTAAATACGTAAGCACTATTAGCACTAAATGCACTATTAGTAGTGTTTAGACATCACTACTAGTAACATTCTAATATTGCTAGTCAGCTAGAACACCAATGCTAGGAGGATCTTAGGCAGTGCTAGTAGGGCCGACCAACCACTTAATGAGTACTATAAGCAATACTAGTAGTAGTTGGCACTAATGCTAGTAGTACTAGTTAGCACTAGTAGTAGTGCTAGTTGGCACTAAAAGCAGTACTAGTACCACTAAATACATAAGCAATACTAGTAGTGCTAGTCACAATTGAAAGCAATGCTAGTGCTAGTACCACTAAATACGTAAGCACTATTAGCACTAAATGCACTGTTCTAGTAGTGTTAGACATCATTGCTAGTTGTGTTAGAGTCAGCAGTAAGAGTAGCACCACAGTAAGTGATAGTATTGGTAACAAGCACTGCTAGTAGTGCTAGTTAGAAGTACTAGTAGGACTATTAGTAGTGCTAATCATCACTAAACATACTAGTAGTGCTAGCCAATACTATCAGCACTAAATGCACTGCTAGTAGTGTTAGACAGCACTAGTACCATTGCTAATAGTGCTAGTTAGTAATAGTAGCACCATTAGCTATGATAGTAGTGGTAACAAACACTACTAGTAGTGCTAGTTAGAATTATTAGTAGTAGTAGTGATAGTTAGAACTAATTATTAGTATTAGTCATCACCAAACATTAGCACTAAAATAAATGCTAATAGTTCTAGCCAACACTACTAATAGTAATGCTAGTAGTGCTAGTCAACACTAATAGGAGCAGAGAAATAGCACTACTAGTAGCCAACACTACTAGTAGTGCTAGTTAGCCACCACTAATAGCACACAAATAGAAGTACTAGTAGTGCTAGTAGTAATGTTAGTAGTGCTAGCAAGCATTATTAGCACAATAATGTTGGTAATGCTAGCCAACACTGCTAGTAGTGCTCGTTAGCACTAATAGCTTTGCTAGTAGCAGTAAAAGAAGTGGTATTAGTGCTACCAAGGCACACATAGCATTATAAATCTTTAAAATTCATAAATGTACCTATAGGAAGCATAAATATCTTTTTGAGTGGGTTGTTCAAAACTTCTATTAGGCCCCCATTGACCATTTGTTTTGCAGCTTTGGTATTTTATATAGAAAACCCATTACATAGCAAGCCTCTTCTTTAAGACATAAGGTAGAAAAGCATACCATATGGCATGGGTATTTGCATGGTAACATGAACACACCCATAAACTCCTCGGTCCTCCAACTAAAGCTTACTGTATTGCATGTCTTCAATTATTGATACACCCTCTGACTAGCGGAGTTATGCTATCTTTTGAGGTTGGCAACATAGTAAGCCTTTTCATCATGCTTTAACTATAGGATCATTGTGAAGGAACTTATCAACATGTGGGAGAAATGATGTCATTAAACATACACTAAACAAATGGTTCCTCACCTATATCGTGAGGACACTATCCTTGCTCGTGGGTTTTTTTTTGGCGAGCTTTCCTTGCAAGCTTCCAAGAATATCTCGTAAAATTTTGAATTTATTGTTTTTTTTCAAGACATTGTCAGTAAGCTATGGTGGAGTTTATAATCTGTTATTCTCTCTCTCTCTCTCTCTCTCTCTCTCTCTCTCTCTCTCTAAATCACACACCATAGTGCATGTTGGATTGGAATAAGTTGCGATAAAGCTTTGCATGGTGGGAGCTTCCATGTCTTTTATTATTCAAATCCCGCACCACACAAAGCCTTGGCCAAACCGAACGTGCTCGAAAAGATGCCTAGGCCCCTCAAAAAGATGTTTGAGGCCCACAATATCCCATCCCCACCTGAGTCTATGCTGCTGAGACTAGCTTGTGTCATCACACACACACACACACACCATTACATATACTTTTTTTTCCAGTGCATAATTTCATACTTTTGACATAACAAATGGATAGTATGTTTCAATACGTTTCGTGATCTCAAATATTAAGGAAACAAGGTTTGAAAAGCCCTGAGACCTTTTTTAAAAAGAAAAACTCATACAACACACATACACATATAAGTCATCATTATATTACGAACTTTTTTTCAAGTGTAAAATTTCAAACTTTTGACTTCATAAATGGACTCAGAAGGCCCAAATATGGTAAAAACGATTGTAAACTTGGGAACCTTTCGATAAGTTTTATGAATTTCAAATTTATAAAAAAATCTAGAAAGCCCTCAAAAGCGCTTTTGAGGACTTCCCATATTTTAAAAAAATATTTGAAATTCATAAAACTCATCAAAAGTCCTCAAAATATGGGAAGTCCTCAAAAGCCACCATGAGCACTGGCTTCTGAGAGCTTCCTAGATTTTTTATATATATTTGAAATTCATAAAACTCATCAAAAGGTACCCAAGTTTAGAGTCGTTTTTACCATATTTGGGTCTTCTAAGTCCATTTATGATGTCAAAAGTGAGGGCTTTTGAGACTTTTTTTTTTCAATACTAGAAATCCATAAAACTCATTGAAAGATACCCAAGTTTACAATAATTTTTACCATATTCGGACCTTTTAAGTCTATGTATGATAAAAGTCAAACTATACACTTGAAAAATAATTTGTAATATAATGAACTTATGTGCATGTGTGTTAAAAAAGGTATGGGAAGTCCTAAAAAATAACCGCTAGTGTTGGCTTCTAAGTGCTCTTAATACTCATGTTTATGATCGTTTTTACCATATTTAGGCCTTCTAAGGCTAGTTTTTAAGTTTGAATCATGAAGTTTTGCAAAGAATATTTTTTTTGTAATGTAATGGTGACTTGTGTATATATGTGTGTTGTATTGTGTGTTTGTGTGTGTGTGTGTGTGTGTGTGTGTGTGTGTGAGAGAGAGAGAGAGAGAGAGAGAGAGAGATTAGGTATGAGGAGGGAGGAGAGAGAAGGTATGCAAGAGGAAAGAGATTAGGTTTGAGAGAGGAGAGAGAAGACAAACAAGAAAGGAGAGAGAATAGCCTCTTCTTCTAAGAACCCAAGGAGTTGCATTATAGAGCTACATGATATGATATCTGCATGTAGCTTAGTGCGAAGCTCTTCATTTGTTGTGCCCCCTGCTTGGAGGTCCTGTAATTCTTTTTGTGTTGATTGTAGCATTCCTCGAAGGGAATCCACAATCACAGATACTTTTTCTTTGCACATTTTTCACAACGCTTGGAGGGATCTGCAAAGCTCTATGGTGGCCTTCTGCACTTAACTTCCACAGCAATAAGGACCTCCACCATACCCATATGTACATGCTCCAATGTATATGTATACATTGGTATTATACTATGGTGCCATGATAAAAGCCTCCTCTAACATTGTGTCACCTATGAGGGGCTTCCAATCTTGAGAGGTATCTCACAATATAATTGACACAAGAGGTGGGGATTTTGGGTGTACAAAAAGCGTAATAATCACTTTAACCAAATCATCTAGCTAAATGGCATCCTTATGATCTCTCATGATTCACATCAAATGCATTACTTAACTGACTTTTCTCTTGCTTGTGATGGTTATTTCTTCTATTAGCTATTGTTGCTAACGTTTTCAACAGACATTTGTTAACCAGAATGATAGCTAGTACATATTATATGATAAGAAAAACCTTAAAAGACATGAGTAGGTATGTCCTTACAAGTCTTTAAGGTAGTAATAATGGTTGGTACAATATTAGGTATACATATCTACAGACTCACGCCTGTTGACTCACAACTCACATCTCCGGGCTTACGATTCACCTCTCGAGGCTCGTGTGTTAACTTACATCTTTTTTTACGGGATTGTGGGTTTATGTCTCCCTACTTGAGAACTCGTTTGGCCTCGTTTTTGAAGTTTTTTTGAGATTTTTTAGACTTAATGGAGTGATTAAGAATCCTAATCCTAGTTAATACTTTTTATGCAAGTAATTTTTTTAAAAAATGTTTTTTAATTCGATTTGCATGTTTTTAAGCTACCAATTCAAAATACTATATTAAAAAAAATATAAGAATATGAAATACATGAACAAAAATTAACTATCTCACTCTAATCCACACTTAATGGAGCTTAATACTCATGCTTTCAAAATGGATTTCACTATTGCTAAGCTATTCCTTGGCTTAATGTAATGAAATCTAAGCCTTGTAGGCTCCAAAATCATGCAAATCACCAATGAAATTAGGGTTTTGTCCTTCCAAGAGATGAAACTAGAATGCCCTAATGCAAATCAACTCTAAATGAAAATAAAAAACAATTAAACTAACACATCCAAGGCTCCAAAACTGTATGTTTTTCAGAGTGTGACCTCCTAATCAAGACCATGCGTCATTGGATGATCCCGATAGCTTGGAGTGGATAGATAAACATGCTAAGCCCTAGGCTATGTTCAAGTCAAGAGCTTACCTTAGCCTTGCCAAAACATGTGTCGTTGGGCCTTCTCTTAAAGTCGCAATTGCAACTTCCCATTGTGGGCGCATTAGTTCGTCCATCGTGTCCTCACTCTATTTGTCACACTGAAATGCTCCTTGCCAATGAGGTGAAGGGAGAGCTCTCTTTGCCTAGATGGAGGTAAATAGAGATGGTCCTTCGTGATGGTTCTGTTAGGAAAATTCAATGTAAAAGGAGTTTTGTATAAGTGTGTGAACTAGGCCTTAACTAAAGCAGCTCCTGTGTGTGAACAACCATTAGCATGTGTGGGTTCTTTGTACATGGGAGCAACCCCTTGAGGACTTATGTACTGTCTGCTTGGTTGAGAAACTTGAATGAAACCTTCTTTGCAAAGTACATCCCTGCTCCTTTCCTTGTGTATAGAGACATACGTCTCATCCCAACCCCCCTGATCCCAAAACCAATTCCCCCTAGAAGACAACAAACACATGATAGACATCATTAAGAACAACAGCACTCCAAGTATTGAAATAGAGGCACAAAATGACAAATAATTGTATAGGCTACTTTGACATACCATACTTTGTTGATGGCCCATCCTATGTCTAGCAAGTAAAGCAATTGAAAAGGTAGCTGAATTATAAGGCATGCTACAACATGAAGCTTTGCAATGATCTAAGAGCTGCTCCTGCGCCGTGTTGTAAACCCTATATCATAGGAGGAAGATGGCCACCATTTGAAGAGGGCAAGAGCAGCCAAAAAGCAAGGAGGTAAACAAAGTTTCAAAAGGGGCAGCACAACACAATTGACAGACCAGCAAAGCCACCACAATTGCTAATAAGAGGCATCACAAACCTTCACCACAATTTAGGAGATTCCAAGCAATAACAAGTCTCCAAAAACACTCTTGATAAGCCCCAACAAAGGAAAAAACTTCAAACTTCATACCATAGAATCATGTAGTAGATAGATACACTCACAGCTATCTCACTTGAGAAATGGTGGCTCCAAACTGGAGCCTATTCGTTCGAACCTTCTTTACTTTTCTGACTTTTTGCTGTCACATTGTCTACATAAACTTCAACACCACTCTTCAAGCCAGAGCTATAGATGCCAAGAACAGGAACAAGGAACAAGAATGGTGGATGCCAACCATGTGAAGCAGCAGAAAAATGTCTTGTGAAAGAGCCAGCCATTGATTCTATATAATGCACAGGCAGAGTGTACGAACATTATTCAAACAACATGATGATGACGTGATGGAGAAAGGCCTGGTAAAGAAACAGGCATACTTTTAATGTTGTGTGGAGTGGAGGTTACATTACCTGCCTCTCCGATCTACATTTAACCTATTACCTTTATTTGTCTTTTACATACATTGGTCGTCTTTCCGTGTCTTACAAGCCTTTGAATGTACACACCGATGCACCCCACAGCTAGAGGAGGATGGAATAGATGCTTTACTACGTGTATGAGCACAAACAAAGGGACTAGGCAAAAAATACTGTGTGGCATCGGATGGACACTTCCTTCCATTTAATTGCGACTTTGACAAAGGGAAACAAAGAAGTCACACACGCACGCACGCACATGTGCACAAAGGGAAACAAAAAAGTCACACGCACACACACACACACACACACATGCACGCACGCACATGGCACACCCCTCAGAAATTCAAACTTTAACCTATCGTTGCATGTTGTTATCACACATGTGCTTGATAAGGAAGAAATGTATGTGCAAGGCATAAACTTGCATATGACATAGTTTTAAC
>NC_141098.1:23577785-23690285 GCF_041138505.1 Cibotium barometz
CTCGTATGGGTTGTCTATTTAGCAAATTGAACAAGATTTGGTGACTTTTAGATATTCTAATCTCTCTCTTGAAGAATGATAGGAATCAAATTATTCTCGATACGAGTGTTATATATCGAATCGATCCCCGACCGCGACTTAGGTTGCACGGTAGGGGAAAGAAAGCCCTAGTTTTGCTAAGACTTTAAGTGATTCAACTTTAACCATATTGATGATATTCCCGATTCAGTCGATGAGAACAAGAGATTTTCTATCGATTCCACGGAATGCTATGGTTCTTGCATAACATTCATTTACAAGGAATTCGTCGGGGTTTTGCACTTCTTCCTGCTTCAAGTGCAACTGGAATAGACTAGTTATCCTATTCGGATGTACGACTCGCACACACTCCCTTTCCATAGTAGAATAATACACATAGGACCAAAATCAGGTTAATCAAATTTATATCCAAGATATTGGTGTTTGGACCAAAACTTGCGACGAGTCCAATAACTTGAGGGAGCGACGATCTCACTTACACTTCTCATATTCCCTCCCCTCTTGAAAGGTTTTCTTGGGCTAATAATCCATGCATAGAAGGCTGCGAAGTGATTTGGGTTAAATTGAAAGGCTGGTCAAGTGCCCGGCCTCTGCCCTTTGATTCGAGACTTCTTGTTATCCCCTTTCCCTTTGTTACGGGATTTCGGCAAACTTGTCAACCCCTTCCCCTTTCCCTTTGATACTAGATTTTGGCTTGTCAGCCTCTTCCCCTTTCCCTTTGATTGGCGGGGCTTCCGGTAGAACTAATTACACCTTTGTTAGGTAAGATGCATTGGGGTCAAAGCTAGTAATGGATGCTCGCCCGGCAGAACCTATCGAATCTCGCTGATAGGAACTTTACTTTATGGATGCGGATGCGAAACATGTTTAATGGACACGGATTGGTTTAAGCAGAAGGGTTCAGAGTGAGGGGGCAGAAAGTAACTTCTTTAATTAGCTCTCGTAATCAAGGGACCTGTATGCCGGGTGGATATTAGGCACGTGGACATCAAACCTACCCACTTACTTGACAACAAATACATAGTGGGCATCGGGATCTTAGACACGCTGCTTGGGAGACAGATATAGGTAGACATGGTGAGGGTCAAAGGCACAAAATGATATTTACGATTCAAACGATATTAGAGTTAAGGAACCCGGAATGGCTATCAACCAAGGTTTAAAGCCGAGGACTCTCGACGTAGTTCGGTAGCACGATGAACTCGAATCCGGACTGAGAGTCTGGCCCTGCAACAACAGGTCCAAGAGCAAGGTAGCCTTGTCATATCAGCGTGAAACTCGCCCTTGGTTAATTAACTCAGGCAGCTAGACCACCTCAGAAGTGGGTAATGAAACAACTCCAAACCAACCCAAGGAGCTACGACCGAATTGCTCGTAGTGCAGGGAAGCTACCGCTATCTATTAATACCGCTATCGGAGATTTTAAAAACACAAAAAAGATGATGTGGCGAGACGTAGAGACGCCTAAAGCCGCTTCTTGAGTTAGAAAAGAAAGCTCCCTAATATCGATTCTCTGCGCCTTTGCCAAGCAAAACACTTAAGAATCATCCGTCTTCATAGCCCAGGGAAAACGACCCAAGGCACCTGAGATCTACCATGAAACCCCGGCAAGAGGGAGGCTCAGGGAGGCCCTTAGCGTGCTTGGGGTTAAGTATCGTCCTTGCAGGTGTCATACAGGTCAAGAGCAAAAAGAAGTGATCAGTAGCAGCTCTGAAGGGCGAGCGGGCTCGAACCATTTAAATTGGCTTGGCGGTATGGCAGCAAGTTGACTAGGCCGGGGACCCAGTCGACGTACTCGTTTTACAGTCCTACGCCATATCGCAGTCCCCATAGGTAAGGGCGAACATAATTGAGATTTGTCATCCTACCCTCTCTCGACCCTCCTGGCTCCGCGGCATTACTCCCCGAAGCGGGAGCTGGATTCCTGCCAAAGTCCCCCGTGTGAATCACCAACGAGCATCAGATCCGAGCTTCAATATATATATATATATATATATATATATATAGATAGATAGATAGATAGATATACATATCTATCTATCTATATATATACATATCTATATATCTATATATATAGATATGTATATATATATATATATATATATATATATATATATACACACACACACACACATGTATATATACATATATCTATCTATATATAGATATATGTACACACACACATACCTTCCTACCCTTGGTTGAGATTCTCAGTAAAAGTTAGGGACTTGAGTTCATGATTGTTTTTCATGTCACGAAAAACTAAACTAGTTTTTCATGCAACAATTAAGAAACATTGATCTATCATCACTAATGTGTTGTATTAACATGTAAATATTACCAAAACAAGGAAGTTGATTCATAGTGAAAAACTCATCTTTTTCACATCACAAGGGTGGTACATGTTGGAGTCGAGAGAAAGGTAGCAACACACACATAGATGCAGCAAGCAAGCAAAGATAGAGAGAAGCACAACACTTGATGAGAATGAGTAAAGTACAAGTGAAGTGACATGATAAGGTCACTTACATACACTCATAAGAGTGTGTACACATGCTCGAGGAAAAAAACCTCCTAAGGAAGAAAAAAGTGTAGCAGCCCATTGTTAGCCTACGCCCACACACCACTACTATATAAATGGCTACAAATCTCTCCTATAGTGATGATGTGAACATGTACAAGGATCATGTTGTTGATCAATCCCCAAATGGCAACAATAAGCCCAAAGCTTTGCGAAAAGTTTCAAACTTCTCTCATGAGATTTCATTTGAGAACATATATGCCACATTGTAGTGTGTAGGAACATAAGCCAGGCTAATCTCTCCTGCAATAAGCCTCTCCCTAACATAATAATAATGCACCTCGATGTGCTTTGTGTGAGCATGAAACATTGTGTTCCTTGCAATCACAAATGGCTATCATCAGTGAAGATGGAGGTGGGGGACTTGTTAAAATATGTGCATCTCATGTGTTAGGTAGGAAGAGGGTCTTATATAAGGGTTGGCACTTTATTAAAGGCTTCCCTATATAAAGGCTCCTCTCCCCTCTTGTTGTATCCATTCATTCTTAGTGCATGATTGTCTCCACCCTTCTATTGGTGAGTATAAGCCTTGGCTGCTCTCTTTTGTGAAATTCTTCCCACTTCTAGTAGCATTTTCTTTTCGAGATCATCAGTTGTTGGTTGCGTAAATTTTTTTCCTAATGTACTTAGGTCTTGTTTGCCCTATTTTGTGAAATTCTTCCCTCTTCTAGCAGTGTTTTCTTTTGGAGATCATCAGTTGGCTACGTTTATTGCATTTGCATTTTTCCTCATTAGTGTTTTTGCTTCTTTGTTGCTCCTACCCCCTGCAGTCTTCACCACACTCAATGTGCAATCCTGAGGGAGTTGTGTTTTTCTTTGCTTCCCTGAGCAATTCTCTGTTGTTTGTTGGTGAACCGTGGGCTGCTTTTACCACTTAAAGGACAGTTCTTTGCACCCGGAGCAACTCGATAAGTGGCACTGTTGGTTTTGCTTCTTCCCTGGCTACCTTCCTTTCCCATTGGGTGCTTCTTGGGATTTTGTGGCTCTGCTTGCTGTTGTCTGGTCCCTTTTCTACCTCAGTTTTCTAAGGGGGGCTGAAAGGTCCTCATGGTTTGTGTTGTTGGAGAGTGTTGGAGATTGGTCTGGCGTGCTAAGATTTAGTGAGTTTAAAGGCTTGCTTGCGCGAAAGGTGGACAATTGCTATGGGTATGGGTTCCCCTTGTACGAACACGAAGGAAAAGGTGGACGGAACTAACTATGCTTATTGGAAGTGTCTGGTTCATTCATAAGTTTTTATGGAATATTGTTTAGGGTAGTGAAAAGAAGCCCAAGCTTCTCCGAACCTCAAGATGATGGACCCAAGAGGATGAATTTCTTTTGAAACTTGAAGACGGGGAGAATCGTGATTCCAAGGCGTACTTGGTGCTTGTGCGGACCATTACAAAGGAGGTCTCACTAGCCATGCAAACCCTAAGCAGTGCACATGAAGTTTGGTCCAAGTTGGCAAATCTCTATGCTCAGGATTCCTTGATGCGACGGGCAGTTACTTTGCAAGGTTAGCTCTACAGTCTAGTGTTTCTAACAGGAAATTCTATGCACTCGTTTCTTATGAAGGCCAAGTTCATCCATGACTAGCTCCATTATCCTTGCTCACTTGGGTGCACTAATCCTCACAAAGCTTCCTCTAGAGTATGATGTGGTTTCTCAAGCTTTGCGATGCTAGGTCACATAAAGCAAACAGAATTTTGATGACCTCAACGCCCTTCTTTTGGTAGAAGAGTCTATCCTTATTTCACAAGGTAAGGTCAGGATGTCTCTTAATGGTCAAGAGATCAAGCACTTTCTCTACAGTGCAATAGAAATTTTGGAGTTGGTGCTACTCTTGTGGGAAGAAAGGTCACTTGGCAAAGGATTCTTTGTCCAAGAAAAGGATAAAGCCAAGGTCAAGGACAAGTCTTCATCAAAGAAGAAGGGAAATGACAAAGAAAGTGACTCTAATCCTTCTACTTCCAGTGCTCCCAAGGCCCTCCCAGCTTAGGAGGACCTAGACGGTGTGCTTCTCTAGCCATAAGGACATGTTTCCCCCCACGTGCAGCCAACAAGAGGAGGCTTGTGGTGGACAAGATAGGGGGCTGCTTTAGCAGTTCCAAATTTTGGTGCATGGAAATTGTAAGTTGGAGTTCCAAGCATGATAATTTTGAAAAAACAATCTCGGCAAGATAAGATCAGCTTTGATAGTAGCTATGGATCAAATGCGTTTCAAATTCATTGCTTGGTGTAGCAAAGATTATGAACCAGATATGTTCCAAGTTCATTGTTTGAGGTTTTGGGATGTGATGTGTTCATAGTCCACTGTTGGGAGACTATGTTCGTCAGCTCATCATTCTATACTTGAAGTTCACTGCGCGGTGGTGTGGGAATTTGAAGCCAAGAAGATAACTTTTTTGTTCACGGTGGAATTCTATTTTGAGGAGACAAGTTGGTAGGTACATTTTCCATGATGTATTCGGTATCTACAATACTAGGGTGTCCATGGTATCTACAGTACTGGTGTGTATTTGATATCTATAGTACTAGGCGTATTCGGTATCTACAGTATTGGGGTGTCCATGGTCGCGTCTTCATCAACTTTTCTTTTTCAAACATTTACTCACTACTTTTATATGAGTTGCGGAGAGGGTGTTACAATATATTATGCATCTCATGTGTTATGTGGGAACATGGTCTTATATCAGGGTTGGCACTTTATTCAAGGCTTCCCTATATAAAGGCTCCTCTCCCCTCTTGTTGTATCCATTCATTCTTAGCGCATGATTGTCTCCACCCATCTATTTGGCGAGTATTAGCCTTGTGTAAACCTCTTGCTAGTTGATCGTTGTCTCTAACATCTCTCTCTTGTTGCCATCTCACGTGGATTGGGCAACTCTAACAGGACTACTATCCAACAACCCAAAGATCTGCCAAGAGGCATGAGCCATACACACTGCATAATCATTGTAAAAGCTACCTTGTACTCAGCTTCATTGGCCATCGTTGGCTGCTTCTAATTGTTGACACATGATATACATGAATCACCAAGATGAAAATAAAACCACGCTCACGTGTGTTCAAGTCAAGAGCAAATAAGCAAGCAAAAAGAGGGAAAGGAAGAGTTCACAAGTAAACTATTAAAAGAGAACGATTGTGTATTACTTATTGTTAAAAATGACTTATATATAAATGACTAGTTTTTACACTAGGTCGGCCAAACTTAAAGATGGTCTAACCTCTACTACTAGTCTTAAAGCAACTATGTACACTAAGTCCTCGACTCCCCTTATTTGACATTAAGTGTAGGGTAAAGCTACTTTATATGTTCCAGTGTTATCTTACAAAAGGTAAGTGCCCATTTGCGCGGGTAAGATGGCAAAGCGCCTTACAGTAGGAGGTCCAGCGGGTGAAACTATCATGTTAACCTACGGAGTGGTTAACATAGCCCCCTTCTTAATGGTGGCTGTGTCTTCACATTACCCAAGTCAGTTGGTGAAATGTTGTCTCATGGTGGAAGGTGTGGATAGTCTAGGGTATGCCATAGAGTTGGCAGTAGCCAAGGTGAAGTGGTATAGCTAGATGTAGGGCAAAGTGATGGGAAGCTTTGGGTAGCCATGATGGCAGATAGCTTGTCAAGGCAACATGGAGAGTGATAGGCAAGCTCTTTATCCATAGAGCCTTAGATAATCTTGGATTTGGTTTGAGCTCGAGTAAGTACCATTACATTCATCAAGATTGGTGAGCTCTTCTTCCTAGCATGTTCAATTGTGCCTATCCCATATATGCTAATGAAGTTAGAGTCCTAAGGGTTAATATGCACTAAGGTTCAAGGGTATGGGTCCCTAATCACTCTTGGACGAGGGAAATTGTGGATAATGTGAGTTATCCCATAGTTCAGACACCACCTTGACAAAGTAGAGATGTTTTTGGAAACTTTTACTGAGAGTCGGTATAGGGGCATTCTCTTTTGAGATGTGCTCCTCCACAAGTGTAACAAGCTAAGGGTTGGCCAAGGGCTAGAGAATTCATCTCTCAAGCCCCATAGCTCATTGTTGTTCCATAACCTCTAAAATGTGTCATCTTATAAATGGGAGTAAATGGGAGAGCCAAAGGAATGTCCAACACCCTCATAAATTCTACATCAGGTTATGGAAATCGCACACAATTTATTGGATTTTACCACTAATTATGGTATTTCTTTTGTAATAGCCACACCACAACCCTATCTCTACTATACGAACACTCATTTCTAGTGTGATTACCTCAACAATAGGGGCAACAAGTTTCCTCTCTCCTAGGGTAAGCTGTAGGATCCCTACAGAATACTTTCTAATTTTCCTCCAAGTTTTTTAGCATAGCAACAACGACCATATCCTCGACATTGGCCTTATCTAATTTCTTATTGGTTAAAGATGTGCTAAGAGAGGCTTCAGTTGGAGCTTTTGATTTCGACAATAGGGGCACCAAGTTCCCTCTCTCCTAGGGTAAGCTGTAGGATACCTAGGGAGTAATTTCCAATTTTCCTCCACCTTTTTAAGCACAACAACAACGGCCATGTCCTCAATGCTAGCCTTGTCTAATTTCTTACTGCTTGAAGATGTGCTAAGAGAGGCTTTAGATAGAGCTTTTGATCTCTCAGACCCTTTAGTGCCAGAATGTCCTCAATGCTAGCCTTGTCTAATTTCTTACTGCTTGAAGATGTGCTAAGAGAGGCTTTAGATAGAGCTTTTGATCTCTCAGACCCTTTAGTGCCAGACATATTGCCATCCAAATCAATGGTGTCTACACAACACTCCCATATAGACTCAATTTCTTGTTGCTTGAAATTGTTCAACATGACTTCAGTTGGGTCTAGTCTTGGAGAATACCACCCTAAAAGGATTTTCTCAAGACAATATATGCAGCATTTTAAGGAGGCTCTAGGTTAGTTGCTCCATCCAAGGTTAAGCCAAAAGCTAATTTTGGGTAGGTTCATCATAAACACCTACACCTTCACACATTTGCTCAAAAACTTCCAAGTGTTCCAGTGCATCCCGTGTGTCATCATACTTATTCATCAATTTGTGAGCTTGTGTTGTTCGTGAGGTTCTCTAGGGGCAACGATTGCTTTTGTCCTGAAACCTCGACCCATAGCTTCCGTAAAAGCTAGTATTTCTAGAGAGATTCCCAATGGGAATGCTTGTCTAAAATGGACATCGGTACAATGGTAACATAGGGGGTACCATAGGGTTTAATAAAATTTCAAGCAAACAAATACAAGTCTTGGTTGAGATATGGCAACAATTCTTAGTGAAGGAACAACCATACTACTCATGGTATTTCAATAGACACTTTAGGTCTTAGATTGGTCCAATTTAAAAGTGTAGAATCCCTAAAAGTCCCAAAGGTTTGTCCCAAAATAGATGGAGCCTTAGCTAGGTTTCTCAAGAAGTCTAAGGGCTCATCATTTAATTGAGAAGTGTGGGGATGTCAAAAACTCGCTTGAATGTTAGAAAGGCTCAATATTGTGGCTTGAAACGTGGATGCTTCCACATGTGAGTAATCATTAGCCACATTTCGGGGGTTAGAAATAAGAGAATTTAGTCTATCCAATAAAGCTCTCTCTAAGGGTTCAGTTATTGGCAACCCATCCGTCAACATTGATGGAGATCCTCTCTCTTTCTTAGCATTGGCATGAACTATTGGTGTCTCTCGTGAGGATTTTTGGGTGGTAAATGTTTCCAAACGTGTTAGTGTACACCCTAAAACCATCTCGGTTCAGTGAATCTTCTAACCTTGGGGTTAAAAGGCTAAACCTTATTTTCTAGATCTAGTAGCCCTTCATGTCGCATAGTCTCATGGAGGTGGTGGTTCTAATTCGTGCATGATTGTTATGTACACATTATATGTGCATATACTAGGAGGCTAACCCACATTAGGCTTGTGAGCATGGGAGCATGGGAACAAGCTCTAGTGGAGCATGGGTTAGGACTAACCTTAAGGGTTAAGGTTAGGGTCAGGCATCCAAGGATCACACATGGGAAATGGAGAGTCAAGAGTCACTTGAGGGCCCTCCTATATAATAGGGGCATGGGGCACACTCAAGGGATGTTCTTTTGTGTAAAGGATTGTATCTTTATCTTCCATTTCTCTCTCGTGTGTGGGAACGTATTTTAATAAGATAATTTAATTAAATATTAATTATAATTAAATACTAATTATGATTAATACATGATTAATTAATCTTAAATCATCTATCTCTAATCTCTAACAGAGAAGAGAAGAGAAGAGAAGAGAAGAGAAGAGAAGAGAAGGAGATGGTAGAGAGAGGTAGTATGGAAGATGGTAGAGAGAAGAGAAGAGAGGAGAAGAGAAGGAGATGGTAGAGAGAGGTAGTATGGAAGATGGTAGAGAGAAGAGAAGAGAGAGGAGAGGTATCTCTCTCTCTCTCTCTAGGAATCGGCGCACAGACGGGTGGGGGACTGCGCAGCAGGTCGGCGGGCGAAATTCGCCCCCCCCTTATAAATATTTTTTTAAAGGCTTTAAGCCAAAAGATTATAAGCATTAAAAAAAAATTTTAAAAAATATATTTGAAATCTTGGTGCTTGTTTTAAGCCATACAAGGCTTTCTTCAACCTACAAACATGCTCGGGGTGACTCACATCCTCATAACCAGGTGGCTGCAACATATACATCTCTTCTTGCAAATCCCCATGCAAGAATGCATTCTTTACATCCATTTGATGTAAAGACCATTGCTTTGACGCAGCCACTGCTATCACAACTCTCACTGTTGCCATCTTGGCAACTGGGCTGAAAGTTTCCTCATAATCAATGCCATATGTCTGCGCATATCCTTTGGCTACCAATCTAGCCTTGTACCTGTTTATGCTTCCATCACTGTTTGTACACCCACTTGCATCATCCAATGGCTTTCTTTTCGTTTGGAAAAAGCTTGGAAAAAGGAAAAAAATCTTGAAAAAATATATTATTTCTCTGAAAATTATATTCTTTCTTCTCAAAATTTTTTTCTTCCTTGAACCTTTTGGCTTTCCGCATTCTCGGGAAATCTTTTGACTTACTGAATTCTGGAAAATCTTTTGACCTTTCAGATTTCGAAAACTTTTGACCTTTCATATTCCATTTTTTTTGTCTTTTCATTTTCCCAAAACTTTTGGCTTTCTGTATTCCGGGAAACCATTGGAATTCTGAAATTTTTTTTTGACCATTCGTATTCTAAATGCGTTTGGGATGAATTAAAAATTTTAAAAAAATTCTAAAAAATTAGTGGAAAACTAGGCAAAGGATATATATATATTTTTTGGAATATTTGGGATTGGTGATTGGCATGTGGTATGTTCATTCGGGCACCCGTGATGACCATTCAAATTCATTTAAAAACCTATTTTTTGGTCCAAAAAATAAAGAAATCCATTAAAATTTTTAAAATTTCATTAGATTTGAGAATTGACGGGTGAAATTGGAAATTTCGTGGACAATGGGATTCTCATGAGAAATTAGGAATATTCTAGAAATTATTTTTAGAGATCCTAGAAATTGGTATTTTTTTAAAAAATATCAATGGTATTTTGGCAAATTTACTTGCTTAAAATTTTCTAGAAAATTATAGGTTTGGAGTGCCATAAGATGGGTTTTGGTGGTTTTCAAAATTAACATATTTTGAGGCCCTAGAAAATTAGAAAAAATTAGGAAAAAATCATGGTAATTCTTTTTTCTCGAGAATTCTTATTTTCGAGGGATATTTGGTGTTATAGAACGTTTTTTATGTACTCACACTAAACAAATGCGGGTTATTTTCGAGGGATATTTGGTGTTATAGTACGTTTTTATGTACTCACACTAAAGAAATGCGGGTTATTCGCATATTATTAATGCGAGCATGCCTTGTATTAATATTTTATTCGTTTGGATTGATTCTAGATGATGTTTTCATGATTTTTTAGCCAATGTCTAGCCACCAAATGCTAATTAAAGCATTTTTCTTATGTGCAGTTGTTTCTAGTGAATTAATTTGCTAGAACTTTTGGTCAAGAGGGGTCAAGAGAAAGGTGAAGAAAAGTTTAACCCAAATTCATAGAGAACTTATTTACCATGGCTCATATTGTCTTCTCGATCAATGACAATGTCGATGACATGAGTGATCATCCCAACTCTAGAAGGGAAGATCATAAATTCCATGAAGAAGAAGAGGAGGCGGTAGTAAAGAGCGAATTTTTGGAGGTGACACAACATCTCAAGGCAACTATAACAAAGTGCCATGATGAGATGGAATCACTTAAGGTGTAGATTTTAACTCTGCAGAAAGCTCTTCTAGCCACCTCATCTATAGCTACCAAAGCAGTTGCTCCGTCTTTTGCACCAAAGGTGTATGGCGGAGAGAAGAAGGAGAAGACACAAGAATGTGTGGATGCCTGGCTTAACAGGTGGAATACACACTTTGCTTTTCACCCTTTCACTGATGTGCAGAAATTGCAAATGGCACAGGGTCGGGGAAAGCTTTGACTTGGTGGAAGGATCTAAAAGAAGATTCTATTCCCACTACTTGGCCAGGATTTGAAGTTGCATTCAAGAAAGAATTTGTCCAACCAGAGGATGAATTCGAAGTTATTGCCAAGTTGGTTAAAAATAGCATGGCTAATCAGTCTTTTGATAACTATGTGCAAAAGTTTAGATAGTTGGCTGCTAAAGCCAAGTCTGATGATCATACTTTGTGTGGTATTTTCATCAATGGATTATCTTGTGATTATCAATACGAGGTGAAGAAGTGCAAAGGTAAAACGGCTGAAGATGCTATTTAGGCTGCTCAGGTTTTTCATAAGACAATGGTTGGCGCCAATTCATCAAAACCAGCGTCAAATGAAAAGAAACCCACTTTCACTTATTCAAACAGTGGACAAAAAAGAAAATTGGTTTTCACACCAAAACCAAAAAATGGTGACAATGCCAGCAAAAAACCAAAGTTTGTAAGAAAAAACTCACATGCTTTAAGTGCAAAGAGAAAGGACATACAAAGAAATTTTATCCTTTGAATGAAGCTACAACAACTTCGGCGCCTGTTCAAAAGGCAGCACCGAAAAAGTTTATTCCAAGGAAATCTGTTCACATTACAGAACTTTAAGGTAAATTCTCTGAAGTTAATGTTTCGCATCTTGAAGGAACCAAATGTTTAGATTATACTTTCAATAAAGACGTTTATGGTCCAAACAAATTATTTTGTGTTTATGGATCAGTGAAAGGACATTAGGTTCATATTTTATTTGATCCTGGTAGTACTCACAATTTTACTGACAATATTGTGGTACAGAAGATGAAGCCGGAAACCATGCACAATGATCACATGTACAAGGTCAGGATGGTTGGAGGACAAGTCCAATTTTGGGACAAGAAGGTGTCAAAATTACCATTAGACATCCAAATTGTACTTAGATAAGCTTGATTTCCATGTCATGAGCTTGGGTCATATGGATATAATTTTGGGAATGGAATGGTTTCATAGCAAAAATAAGAACTTTTCTATCGATTGGATCAAACATTTGATGTCTTTTCATCACAATGGAAGCCTTGTAACTCTTAAAGGAAACATTGTTGTACCCAAGGAAACGTTTATCAATGAGCTAGAATTAATGGAAGATATTTTTAACTATGAACTTTTCCAATTGGCTATGGATCCAGTGTCTTTGTATATTCATTTTGATGCAAACACTGTTTCTTTAGATGTTTGGGAAAGTAAAGTGTTAAGTTCCATTAAAAGCAAATTTCAGGATGTATTTCCTGATGAATTGCCTCATCGATTACCTGCTAAACGAGAGGTGGATCATAAAATAGAGCTAGTACCAGGGGCAGAACCTATTAGTATTCCTCCGTATTGGCTTAGCCAATCTGAGGAGGATGAGGTAGCCAAACAACTAGCTAAATATTTGAGGACCATTCTCTTTAGCCATTGGAATTATTTTTAACACTCTGGATTCCATTGATACTTTGCATCTTTCTTGGTAAGTGCATAAAATGGGTTAGCCACATGTGCTAAATATTTTAAAAATCTTGCATGCCATGGAACCTCTCTAGTTGCTCAATATTATGAGAAGCAGACATTCTAGATATGTCCTCCACTTTAGTAGGATCTATGGCCAATCCTTGGGCTTGGGCTGACACGATGTGTCCTAACAATTGTCTTGATCTCACTGCAAATGCACACTTGGTTAGATTTAGCTTAAGCCTTGTATCTCTACATCTCTGCAAACACAACCTCAAATGATAGATGTGCCTTGCCTTATCTCCAGACACACTAAAGTCATTTACAAATGCTTTCATGAAGTCTGCCACGTAATCATAGAAGATCTCTTGCACCATTCTTTGAAAAGTAGTAAGTGTATTTTTCAAGCCGAACATCAATCGCCAACGAAGAAACCCCATTCAGTGATGAAGGTTGTTTTCTCCATGTCTTTTGGCGCCATTTTTACCTGGTTGTACCCACTAAATCTATCTAAAAATGAGTACATTTCCTTTCTAGCTACCTCATCCAGCAAGGACTCTATAAACGAATGTGGAAAGGGATCCGAGGTAGTTGCGGCATTCAGCTTTTCTGGTAGTCCACACATATACTGATCTTCATGTTCTTTTTGGAAACTACCACAATTAGGGATATCCAAGTAGCTTTCTCTAGTGGCACAATTAAATCTACTCTTAGTAGTCTGTCAATTTCTTCTTTGACTTGTTTAGCATAGTTGGGGTTCATTTTGTACCTATGCTATCTAATTGGTATGGCTCCTTCTCTTAAATTGATGTTGTGCTGGAAGAATTCAGGGTCAATGCCCTCCATGTCCTCATATGACCAAGCAAAGACATCTTGGTATTCTTTCAATAGAGTAAGGACACCAACTCTTGCTTGAATTCTTTCAATAGAGTAAGGACACCAACTCTTGCTTGAATTCTTCTTCAAGTTTCCAGACTAATCTTCATAGGATTTTCTTCTTTCATCTCCAAGATTCACCTCTTATAGTCTGTCCAGGCTTACTTTTGCGGCATTTTTATTTTGGTTCTCTTTTTGCTTCTTCAGCCAATCACGGATCTCTTGAATTTCTTACTCTTTCTCTAGATTCCGGGCGATTAAATCTCTTCCAAGGCTTTCTCTTGCATGGTTTTGCTCAGTTTTGTTCTCCTTGAGCCCTCCAGTTTTGTCTAATTTGCTTCTTTTTTCTTCATTTCTTTGGTTGCTTCTTCCATGTTTTCATTTTTTGCTTCTACATATAGTGTCCCATCACTTCATCCACATGTAGCATGTACAAGGGCACTAGGTCAGGATGTTCGCGGAGTGTTCTGTCTTCTTCATCATCATCGAATCCTTCTAACATATTGAATGTCTCTGCATGAACTGGCCTTTGAGGAGGTGTTATTGATCCCCTTACATTATTGGAAAGATCAACATGGATTTTCCACTTCCCCCTTTTTGATAGAGATTCAGTTTCTGCCCCAGTCTTGCTTTACTTTGCCATGTCTCAAATAGGGCCTTCCTAATAACACTTGGTAAGACTCGATGTGGTTTTAAGTGACCACCAAGTTGACCTTGAAGTCTATTTGTTTGATTTTCATTTGGACATTCTTGATAATTCCTTTAGGAACCACCATTCTATTATCTGCCATTCTTATGTTGAATGGAATGAGCTCCCATTTGAGACCCAATCCCATATTGTAGTTTCCTCAGTTATGACATTTACTCCAAATCCACCATCCAGTATTACATCACTGATGAGTACTTTGTTCAGTTGGATTCTGACTTTGGCCACTTCATCATCTCTAGTGCTGGAAGTTCCTCTGCTTGCATTCTATTGCATTCTGAGGTTTCTTCTTCTTTTGAGTGCTTCAGTTCCTTGCTTAGTCCTTCAATGCCTGCCATCAATATTTTAGACTTGAATCTTGGACATAAGTCTAGCACTTGTCTCAGCAAAACTTGCCTATCCAATAGCATTGATACTACATTGGTTTGCACCCAATCAGCATCCTTCTTGCTTTCTTCCAGCCTTGTTGGATCCTTGTTGGAATTTATAATTTTTTTCAGGATTTTAGTCAGAACCTTGTTCGTGGATTCCGCCTGGCCATTAGACTATAGGTAATAGGTTGAGTAATTCTTGTTGTGATTGATTAGGTACTTTTCCATCAACCCTTTAATCACCTTGTTCATGAAATGGGTGCCCTAGTCATCACTGACTATTTCCACTGGCAATCCATGCTTAGCAATAATATCCTTGAATAGGAACTTCATCACCTCTTCTACAGAATTACTCTTCACTGCTTTAGCTTTCGGTCATTTGGTGAAATAATCAGTTTCCATAATGACATATTCACACTTGCTTCCTTTTGTGGGTAGCTTGATTGGTCCAACAAAATCCAATCCCCACTTCATGAATGGAAACATCGGTAGTATGGGCAAGATGGAAAATCTATCAGAATCATCGGATCAACCCATCCGCGCACTGATAGACATCACATTGCTTTGCTTCACTGTTCGCATCCCTCATGACCTTTGGCCACCATAGGCCTGCTTGCAATATTTTCTTGGCTAGTATTTCTCCACCCATGTGTCCTCGGGTAATGCCATAGTGTGCTTCTCTTAATACTGTTTGTTGCTCATGGTTCAGGACACACCTGCGTAGGATTTGATCTATGTCTCTTTTGTAGAGCTACCCTGTAATCATAGTGAAGTTCTTGCTCCTTAAGGAAATCCTTTTCTTTCTATCATCAGTGTAACCTTCTGGAAAAGTTCCATCCTCTAGAAACTGCATCATATCATAATACCAATTTTACCCCACTTCCGCGAGAGCTGCTAATATGAATAGGTTGGTATTTGGGAGTTGGTCATCCACTCCATCGAGAGTAGGTTCTCCAGAATCTAGTATGGATAGAAAGTTTGCCACCACCGCATTTTCTTTGCACCAGGGGTGTGTTGGATGGTGAGCGCAAAGTCTTGCAATAAAAGCATCCATCTTGCCATCTTCCCTACTAGAAAGGCTTTGTTCACCAAATAAATTAGGGCTTGATAGTCCACATGGAAAACAATCTTGTTTTCCAAGACATAGTGTTGAAACTTGTTCACAGCATAAATCATTGAGAGAGCTTCCCACTCTGTTGTGTTGTAGTTCCTTTCCGCCCTTGTGAGGGCTTTGCTAGCATAATCAATGGGTTTCATATACCCTTCTTGCTTCTTCTACATCGGTGCACTACCCACTGCTTTGTCTAAAGCATCAACATACACATGGAATATTTCATTCTAGTTTGGGGTGGTTACTACTAGTGCAGTTGACACCATTCTCTTTAGCCATTGGAATTATTTTTGACACTCTGCATTCCATTCATACTTTGCAACTTTCTTGGTAAGTGCATAAAATGGGTTAGCCACATGTGTTAAATATTTTAAAAATCTCGCATGCCAAGGAACCTCTCTAGGTGCTCAATATTCTGAGGAGCAGACATTCTAGATATGTCCTCCACTTTAGTAGGATCTATGGCCAGTCCTTGGGCCTGGGCTGACACAATGTGTCCTAACAATTGTCTCCTGATCTCACTGCAAATGCACACTTGGTTAGATTTAGCTTAAGCCTTGTATCTCTACATCTCTGCAAACACAACCTTAAATGATAGATGTGCCTTGTCTTACTTCCAGACACACTAAATTCAACTACAAAATCTTTCAATGAAGTCTGTTAGGTAATCATAGAAGATCTCTTGAACCATTCTTTGAAAAGTAGCAAGTACATTTTTTAAGCCGAGAACATCAATCGCTCATAAAGAAATGCCATTCATGAAGGTTGTTTTCTCCTTGTCTTCTGGTGCCATTTTTACCTGGTTGTACCCACTAAATCCATCTAGAAATGAGTACATTTCCTTTCCAGTTACCTCATCCAGCAAGGACTCTATAAACTAAAGTGGAGAGGGATCCAAGGTAGTTGCGGCATTCAGCTTGTAGTAGTCCACATATTCTGATCTTCATGTTCTTTTTGGGAACTACCACAATTGGGGATATCCAAGTAGCTTTCTCTACTGGCATAATTAAACCTACTCTTAGTAGTATGTCAATTTCTTTTTTGACTTGTTTAGCATATTTGGGGTTTATTTTGTACCTATGCTATCTAACTGGTATGGCTCCTTCTCTTAAATTTATGTTGTGCTTGCTGGAAGAATTTAGGGTCAATGCCCTCCATGTCCTCATATGACCAAGCAATGACATCTTGGTATTCTTTCAGTTAAGGACACCAACTCTTGCTTGAATTCTTCTTCCAGTTCCAGACTAATCTTCATAGGATTTTCTTCTTTCATCTCCTAGATTCACCTCTTATAGTACCCTCAACAATGTGTTACGAAATAGGGAAAAATTCTCGTAAAAAGATTTTCCGTCTTGAGACTGTGATGGAAAATAGGTTTTATGACCTCCTCTTCCATTTGGGGAGTTACTAGCATACACCTTTTTCGGAAAAATATCTTAGGTCATTCATGTGCATATAGCGCCTAAGCTAATTAGGGTGAACGGACACGTTTGCCACAACAAAGAGAATTCCACTCTTGAGCCTGTAGAGCGGGCTATGAGAAGCCAAAAAAAAAACGTGTGCTTGCTCATTAAGGAGCATTTAGGCAATCAGACATGGTAACGATAGAGGGATTGCCAAGGATCACACAAGGACTGAACCCAATGGCTCACATCTTCGAGCCGTTGAGATCTATGCCATAAATGCTCCTCCCAATACCATTGGCCATGCCTAACAAGCACGTCATCAGGTTTTACACCCCTTGTCACTTCAATTCCACTGGGCTTTGGTCCTTTACCTAACATCTCCACAAATCCTGTAGGTACTAACCCTTTTCTGGATGCCCACACCTTGGACATACTGACTAGTCTAGGAAGGGTGGTAGCCCAAGGACTGAGTGAGTCCCTACCCACAAGAGCACTCACTTACGGCCTCAGTGACTCATACAAAAATACGACCATATAAATTTCCAAAACCATGGACAAATATGACAAAACAACAGATCCTATTCAATTCATACAAATGTTTAAACAAAGATGTGAAGCCTTTGGAAATCCCAACTTCCCCACAAGGTATATGCGTTGAACCTATTCTTAGAGGGAAAAGCTAGTCGATGGTTTATCACATTGATGCCGGTGATCAAGACCAACTTAAGAACCTTGAAAACAGCTTTTATCCACAGTTTTGAAAGATAAGGTGATCGGTCAAGTGCAGCAAAAGAACTCTATTCAATTGAGTGTAAAAGAACTCTATTCAAGATAAGGTGATTGGGGGAGTGCAGCAAAAGAACTCTACCCACAAGAGCACTCATTTACGGCCTCAGTGACTCATACAGAAATACAACTGTACACATTTCCAAAACCATGGGCAAATATGACAAAACAACAGATCCTGTTCAATTCATACAAATGTTTGAACAGAGATGTGAAGCCTTTGGAAATCCCAACTTCCCCACCAAGGTACATGCATTGACTTAGAGGGAAAAGCTAGTCGATAGTTCACCACGATCAAGACCAACTTAAGAACCTTGAAAATAGCCTTTATCCATGGTTTTTCAAGATAAGGTGATCAGTGGAGTGCAGCAAAAGAAATCTATTCAATTGAGCGTGAACCCAACGAAACCATTAGAGACTTTATCCTACGGATGAAACTCTTGGACTCACGATGTGAGTCATGGAAAAAATTAAATGATTTTCAATTGAAGAGATGTTTCATGATGGGCTTAAAAAATAACAACTTGATCATTGTATCCAATCCGAAAACATTCGATCAATGTTGTAAAGAAGCAGTACGTTTAGATGACAACATGGTGGAAGATAATCATGTTACGAGTTGTTCCTCATCTTAACCAAGTGAAGCAATGGCTAAAGAACGATCGATCTCTAAGAGAGGATGAGACCCTTCAAAACCAAACATCCTTAATGCCTCTACAAGTGAGGAACGAAATGCCTTGTGTTGAGTGCAATCACTACGACCATCCCAATCCCCATTGTGCATACAAGGCACCTGTTTTTTTATACTGCATATATTGTAAAACCTTTAATCATGATACTAAAAAGTATCCCACTTTATCTATAATTGACTCAAAACCTCCATCTCCCGTGCACCAAACACAAACAGTCCAAAGGCAGTCTCTCAAAACCTCATATGGAGGAATGCTCCTCTCATGGTGAGGCCAGCATAACATCAGCACTTGCACCTTTAAGGGCTCAAAATGAGTTATACCAAGACATAAAGAGCTCCATAGAATAGGACTGTGAGGATTTTCAAGTTTCCAAACAGACCTCATTTAGAATTGTCAGAGGGCCAAGTGTGCCAGTGTACACATTAGGTACTCTTGAAAAATCTAAGAGCCAAAAAGAGGACGAAAGTGAATGGGAATATGAAACCAAAACGGGATTTGAAGCTGAAACAAAAACTGAAACATCCATGGTTCCTCTAGAAGATTCTATCATGATATGGTCGATTTTCCTACATGCAATGATGTTAAGCGTAAACGTGTGTTGATTAACCCTCGAGCTAGTCATAACATCATGACAATAGACACTTGGGTGTCATTGGGACAACCTAAACTCATCCCTACAGAGACAATGATCTTGCAAGAGGAGCTGGACAAAACATTGAAGTTATGCTACTCAAACAATCAATGGAGATGTGGAATTTACATTCTATGTTACCCTAGATTCCCTTGAGTATGATGTTGTCCTTGGTGGAACTTGTATATGTGACTCGTTGTATTCAATTAATGAATCCATGCAAACAGTCACCTTGAACACTCCTGCAAGCATTGTACAATTGCTATTACGGGAGAACAAGACCATAGAGGAGCTAGAACTTCCAACATATCTTATTGAAAAGATCCCGAGGATTCTAGTTGGATTGGAAATTTCAAATAAAATCACCACAGCTCAAAAACACCTTTATCCAACGAGAACACAATCTCATGACCCTCAAGTTATGGGATTCTAGTTGAATTCTAGTTGGATTCTAGTTGGATTCTAGTTGGATTGGAAATTTCAAATAAAATCACCACAGCTCAAAAACACCTTTATCCAACGAGAACACAATCTCATGACCCTCAAGTTATGGGATTTGTTAGGACAACCAACACTCATGGCTCATCCTAAAAGAATTCCCTTTACACAAGACTTGAACATGCCATGTTTGGGGTACTTTGATGAACATACAATGTAAATTGAAACTAACTCCCTTACTTGCAAGTTTTTTGTGGTTGAGTATGTGTTGAAAGCATATTTGATCTTGGGACATAAATGGACTATTACTGCCCAAGCACCACTATGCTTTGCTAGAGATAGTCATCATGATGGTCAACGATAAAAAGTTGACAATACCATACTGCAAGGAAGAGGATCCAACTTTAATAGATTTCTATGATGCTGAACGCAAAAGGTTACAAGCCTCTTCCACAGAAGCTCCTCTACACACAAGGACCTACCATCTACATCAACGACGACTGACTCCGATAAAGCATCTACTCCTTCAATCCCACCCTCACCAAACGAAGTTCGATGCCAAAACCTCACAACAATCAACAGCTATTCTTGAAAAAGTTTCCACAGCGCAACCATCTATCTCTAACAAGGAACTCAAAGGAAAAGCCCCGGAGCCTATGCCTTCATTCGACAAACCTCACGAAAGGAAACAATCGCATGTTCAAAAACCTCATCATTGATAGCCACTCCACAAGAGACTCTAGCCTCATCATCAAAAATACCCATGAGTCTCAAACCTGCACCCTCAGCGCGCCAACCAATGTGAAGGAGGTCCCCAAACCTTCCGCATCAACCAAAAAGAAAACTCCACCACCAAGAAAACCAAAATCAAGGTATCTTAATGGTATCAAAATGTGGGTAGAGAAGCAGCTTCTTGTAGCTCAAGGCTACTATGAAGGTTCCAATCAAATTTGACTACCTCGATAGTCAAAGCCTCTTCCTTAATGCAGCACTGAGAGACCAATGAAAAAGAAAGGTACTCCACAACACCGTCCACAAAAGCCTATACGAGTTCCTACAAGCACAAGGGTACTACCAAGGTAATACCAAAACTTGGATTCCCAAGCGCATCAAAAAGCCCCATAAGCTTGCACAAAAAAGGAAATCTCAGCACCAAACAAGCCAATTTATAATGTTCATCAAAGATGGGTGCCTGTGCATGTGCTTCAACAGCAAGGATACTATGATGGTAATCCCATCATATGGTTGCCAAAATCGAGAAACGTGAAGAAAACCTCACCATCTACTTCAACCCCAACAGCTTCATCTAAAGTTCGACAAGAATGGAGGCCCAAACAACACCAAGCAAGTCATTCAACCACTCTTGTGCATGCAGCATCTATACAAGAGCTTGTGTGTTCAAGCAAACCCAATGGTAACCAACCAGCAGTCTTACCTACCGCCTCAACAACATTTGAACCAAAAATTCAAGAATCGATTCCTACATCTATAACAGAGACTTATGAGCGCATCAAAGACAAAATCACAATGCTCTTTTCACCCCTCTGGATGTGAAGCGTAAGTGCAAAAGCTACGCGCGGCAGACATAAGAACATATTCTCTCAAAAAGAGAGTAGCCACAAGAACCTCTTGCTCGCAAGGTGGTAGTTAAAAATGTTTTTTTTTAACACACAAACACAAGGGAGTCACACATATGGTCTACCTAAAAGTGATAAAAATCACAAGCAACTCCCAAGAATCTTCAATAGCCAATGTATTTTGTTAAGCTTTTAGCTTACTATTCTTTTGGTTATATTAATGTAGCAGCTGCTCCATGAGTACATATCCATACTCATGCATAGGAGAACATTTGCACCAAATCCTCACCATGGACAACTTCCAGGTACATCTCTGGATGGGGGGGTCATGGTGGGCAAAAGCCTGGTCAATGGTACAACCCATCACCTGGAATTTTCCTTCACAATCACAAACCTCTCCAAACGACGCTACCAACTTCACAAATTAATAAACTCTAATCTTTAGTGAAGATATCTATATTAGTCTTGTCGCAAGTCAATGTAATTCTTTCAATCCTTGCCAACAATTGGCTACTTCAACAAAAAGCAACAGCTTAATAAGAGTCTATTTGACTCAATTCTTGTACTTCATGTATATCTGCTTCATAAGAGTACTTAAATATACATAAAAACATAAAAAGCACATGGGAAGAAGCATGCAAGAACAGATCTTACTCAACAACATTTGACAAAATCCTACCACACAAAGGGACCTCATTGAAGGCCAATTTCTTCAAATATTGAAAGTCATTTCAATGAATCTACGGTACATCAAGGAGTCAAGGTAGATACACCAAAGGATCATACATTCAAGATATGAAGCAATGGTGTCCAAAGCTGCAACTTGGATGGGTGCCCATAATGGTGTGATATAGGCGATTCCCTCTTCAAGAGCTTGTGGTAGCAAGTTAGGATGAAGTCCTAAGTGATGTACTTCATGGACATATTATGAAAGTAGTCATTGTAATAGCATTAGTCCTCATATAAATTTGAAGTTCCCGGCCCGCATAGTTGAAGTGAGTGTGAACACATGGCCATGTATATAAGTGAATATCTCTCATAATACAAGATACTCTCCCATTGTGCAATGGAGTCATGCTCTTGCTAATCCTCTTGCTAATCTCTCTCCCTAATGCATGCTAGTGAGTGTGTGTGAGTGAAGTGAGGTGAGAGGAGGGACGAGTACCCGTAGTAGTGCAATGCATCGATGTGACAACGCTCACGGGAGGCATGGTGGAATTGCTTCTCAAGGAGTTGTAGAGCTTGGAGACCTCAAGGGTTACAAGCTTGGCCATTAGAGAGATCCTCCATAACAGTTTGCGGTTCACTAGGTAATCTCTTTTTACATGTGTTTCAAGGAGGGTTAGGGTGAGCCATAACAGACATTTATCCTGTAAGCCCATAGTGCTAAGGAAACATGCAAATCCCACTGCTTTGGATGCTCTTCCAAACACTCTGTGAGCATTGTGCACAAATCTTTATTAAATCTCTCTACTACTAGCTCATTACATTGTTGGATAGTAAGGAGTAGAATACTTATGTGTGATATGTGGAGAGACGGAAAACTCTCTCACTTGTAGCAAGAGTAGTATGATCCACATGTAGCTCAATCCAATGGGATTTGCATCCCTTTCGGAGCTAGGGATTCAACCCGTACTGGTGCACAAAAGCTTATCCATTTGATGGAGAGAATGCTAAGAATACTACTACTATTGACATAGACTTAACACACACACAAGCTCAATCTTGCTATTGCTCACTCACTCATCATCCCACTCATCCATGCATCCAAACAAGAAGAAAGCTTAGCTATTGCATACACAAGATCAAAGCATTCTTCATTCTCAAATACTCATTTCCCTAGCATGCACACAAACCTTGAAGCTATCAATAAGAAACATACACACTAGAGAATTGACATGAGAAGAGAGACAAATATCAACTCATTGCATTGAATTAACAAAAATAGAACTTACAACAATGTAGATGGGGAGAGAGAAGAGCTTGCACCTCTATGGGAAAAGAGGAAGAGCTAGTCTCAAGAGAGCTCAAACATGAGTTTTCCCAATGTGTCCATAAGCTCTCACATGAGCCACTTTTTATACAAAAACTCTAAAACTCCCAAAAGTTCCCATGTGGGATTATTGTCAAGCCCACTCCCACACTCATCTACAACTTGGAACTCTTTACAAGAGCCCTAAGTGTCTTTTTGTTGCATCCTTGCATTGATCTTCACTCGTCACGCAACACTCCCCCTTCCTATTTTGCGCACGTCCTCAAGCGCGGTAGAAGCAAGAGCTGCAAAAAACAATGGATACAAGTAAAGCCTTTTATTGAAAAAAAGAAAAGAAAAGGAAAGAAAAAAAACCAGCAATGACAATTTCACACGTGAATATACAAGTGAAAGGCTGATTAGAGTTTTAAAGAGTGCTAAAATAGGTGAGTAAATTCTAGTCAAAGTGAGACTAAGTGGTAGATAGTGCTATGCAAAGGCAAGTGTGCTTGCACACCACAGGTTATGACCGCAGTCTCAATGTCCTACAAGTATTTAAGTTATTCCTAAGTGGCAAACCTACTCCTAAATATGAGCAATGGTGATTGGACGGACCTCTTTTTGTTTTTTTATTTTTTTTATTTTTTTAACTTTTTGATGTGTGTGTAGAGGATGATAAAGATTAAGGTTCCATCCCAAAATGAGACCCAAGCAATGGCCAAGAGACCTCCGCCAAGAGACCTCCACCAAGAGAATCTAAAGGCCGCTAAGTATCTCAAGGGCGACAGACCCTTTTCTTTCTTTTATGACATAAGGAGTACCCCATGAAGATGAGGGCATCGGTCTCGAGGGCCCATAATGTACCCCAGAGTCCTACCAACATCTATCAAGGCGATAGATTCCTTGAAGGTCTTCTTCTGAAGCTTTTAGATGTCAGTGTTCACCCCATGGAAACCAAGGCATCGGTCCCAAGGTGCTAAGACAAACCCCAGGTCCTACCAAGCATTCCACATGGCTGTAGACACGTCATGTCTCGATTCACTTGTATATATATATATATTTTTAAGGTATATTTTCGTAAATTTTTTATGAATCCTAGCACCTAGCTCATACCTAAGAGGTAGCTACCACTAGGGATAATTAATATACCTTGAGAGCATAAGAACTTGGCATACTCCATTGGTATATATCCTACACTGTCTTTAAATAGAAATACCTTCTACTAAGTCCTCTAAGAATCTAGAAATTACTCACCACATTTTAACAACTAATCTAAAACTTAAACCAGCCAACTGTGTGTGAACATGCAAACAATGTATCCAAAAGTTAAAAGCACATAAAGAACAAAAGATTATGATTTAAATACACCTGTTGTAGTGCTCGTTGATGTTGTGTGTTTGCATTGATTCATTGCTGATGTTGTGCAGATTGCTTCTCTTTGCTCTTTGTAGGCGTTGCATGTCTCCCCCCTTCCTAATGTTGTGTGCACGGTAGGTGGACTGTTGGGGCGTGTTTGTATGCTCTTGTTTAGCTGAGATCTCTGCAAAATGTTTATTAACAAACAAGAAAAGAAAAGAAAGGAATAAAATTTGTTATTGGTGCCAATCACCGAATATAGCCGAGGGAAAAAACCCAGTGGGAGAAAAGTGCCCTGGCTTGTCGATCTTATTGTGGAGTCGCTGAGCTTACCCTTGCGCTGGTGGTGGATCCGTGTCCTCGTCTGCTGGAAAGATGGTATCAATTTCTTCAAGATGCAGGGACAACCCTTCACAAAAACCAGCCTCTGGAGAAGGTGGTAGAGGAAGGAGTGCTTCCTCGCTAAAATATGGCATTGGTTCTATGGGAAGGTTCAGCAGACAATTTCGATTTTGGAACTGCGCAATATAGGTACTCATATTGATCCAATATTGACATGTTGAGGCTTGGGGAAGGAGGGCTTGCAAGATCGGTGGTTGCAAGTCATTTAAGCATGTATCCCTCCATTGTTGTGCTTGAACCTCCTCAGGTAATCTACGTTGATTTGGTCCTCTCTTTGGTATTCTCACATTAAGAAGATTATGGCGTTGGGGTGTAATTCCCACAATTTGTTTCATTAAGCCCGTGCCATATCGTCTAAAGTAAGAGCGGCATATCCAACAAATGTGTGAAGCTTCTCCTAATACAAGTCGTGCACACTCTTGACAATGTGGAAATGGGTGATGCTGTTGATAGAATAACGTGACAAAGTGATGCCCACAATAATTTTCACCTAAGGGAGCATAGAAGTACCTAGAATGAGTTTGAAAAGGAGGAGCACTATAACCCCCGTGATGTTCAGGTCGAGTACTATCGGGGTCAATGCATGGTGGACATGTATCTCGCCAAATATCCATCAGGAGTTATCTGGACGTAGAACAATGAAATTTAGAAACACTCATATCCATCATTAAAATCCCAATCAAAAACATTGTAGACAAGATCATCTCAAAAAGAACATAATCCTCTAAAGGCATAAGGAACCACACTATTCAAACACTGATCTACCAAAGAGCTTCCATTGTAGTGTTAATGCCTTATCTTTGGTTTTGGGTATGTCCTTCTTAAGAGGTGGGAAGGTTAGCAATTGTCGAGGAATTTGAGCAAGATAAGAGGATTTAGGCATTGAAGTGCTAGAATCTATGCTCAAAGGAGACTCATTTGGACTTGTCTTAGGTACACAAGTTGATTGTGGAATTGTGTAACAAGGAGAAATTGGGACAACTGGTGATTCAATACATGTTTTGGGAAGGTCAACACAAGTAGATTTGTAGGTGCTATCACAGCCACCTATCCTATCTTGAAGAGGTTGTGTTGATTTCTTTTGCACCCACTGATATGGAAAACCAAGGGTGGCTTTTGGAATCTTATTGATACACTCTGTTACCCCTAGCAAACCATGGCATTTGGGAAGCCAAAGTGCTGTTGCACCCTCATAGTAGCCTTGTGCTTTAAGAACATGCTTTGGGACCCAACGATGGTTTAGGCTTGGAAAAGATGTGCTTTTTAGTAGGCTTAGCAACTAGGCTAGATGGTACCAGTTTGTACGCATCTTTGGGTAGCCAAATTGATAATTCCTTCTTGCCTGGCCTTCTTTGAGCAGTGATGACTAAAGTAGTTGGAACATGCCAGCCATGGCCCTCACTTGAGTACTCACAATTATCCACATCATTTGTGTTGGAGCTTCAAGAGCAGATTTTGAAAGTGGGTTGTGTAGGGTAGAAACACCACCCTTTTGACATGATAAAGCTCGTGGAGTAGCAGATCCCAAAATGCAATCAGAATCAATTTGCAATTTGTATTCTCTATTCTTCCAATCTAATGAACAATTGGTAGCACTTAACCATGATCGACTGAGAACAGCCTCTACCACTGCCTTGGACTTACTTGCCACATAAAAGGGCACTGACATCTGGTGATCCTGAATGGACATCATAATGACACATTTTCCCTCTATAGAGTTATCTTCACCTGAGAAGCTTCGTAAGTCAATAGGAATGTGCACAAGTGTTGGTTGTCCCAAGGCTATCCATGTGTCAAACGAGAGAACATTATAATCTGCACCAGAGTCAATTAAGGCAGAGACAAAGTAGGTATTCTCATGAAGATGAAGGCACACTTGAATATTGAAAGGATCGACGTATGGTTCATTAGTAGCCAACTGTAAGGCTAACATAGAAGCCTTGCGACGCTCCTTGGCTTTTGCAACTCTGGCTTTAGCCTCTTCTTGAGCTTGACGTTTAAGTAGGTCAAGTGCTTCTTTCCGTGTGTGTGCAGCATGCATTTGTTGAAGCATGGCTTCAGTTAATGGTTCATTGTATTTCTTGAGACGACTTCCATTAATGAAGTTAGGCATTTGCTCACCTTCTAGTGTCTCTAAACGCACTGCACCACTTGGAGTAAGCTCATTAATCACAAACGGTCCTAGGCCACGTTTCTTGAGCTTTCTCTTATGCTTCTTAAGTGTGTACAAGAGCACAAGGTCCCCTTTTTTGAATCGGCCAGTTGTTACATTTCTATCATACCATTGCTTTTGTCTCCTCTTCTCGGCATACATCCCCATTACCGCCAATAAGCGGGTCTCATCAAGCTTTTCCAATTCATCAATGCGTTGTGAAAGCTCATGACCAGTCCAATCCAATTGTTTAGCAACTCGTAGAGTAGGTACAAGAAATTCAATGGGAAGAATTGCATCTAGCCCAAAAGCAAGCTCAAATGGGGTTGTGCCCACAGATGTTTTATAGGCTGTCCTATATGCCCAAAGAACTGAGTGCAACTTTTGCTCCCAATCAGTCCTATGTCCCTCAACAATCTTTGTTAGTGCTGTGCAGAGAATCTTGTTAGTACTCTCAGCTTGTCCATTGGTCTGGGGATGATAGGGTGCAGAACGCTTGTGAATTACCATAAATTCTTGAAGCAAAAACTCTATGACCTCATTCACAAAGTGCACACCTTGATCACTAACGATTTCAATAGGTAAGCCATAGCGTGTAAACACGTACTCATACAAGAACTTGGCTGTGGTTCTGGCATCATTTTAAACTGTAGCCTTTGCCTCTACCCATTTGGTCAAATAGTCTGTTGCGACTATAATATATTCTGCATGCGTGTGACGAGCTGGAGGTTTAATGGGACTGACAAAATCAATACCCCATTTTGCAAAAGCACGTGTGCTTAACATAGGCCGCAATGGCATATTGTCCTTTGTGATGGGAGGTTTGGTCCTTTGACCATCGTCACAATGTTTTACATATTCTTCAGCATCCATTTGCAAGGTTGGCCACCAAAGCCCAGACCACCTAATCAACTTAGCTGTGGTATTGCCCGAAAAGTGTCCACCCCCGACACCTGCATGTGCATGAGTCAAGATTTTCAAGTAGTCAGCTTCACATACACACATGCGTAAGTTGCCATCCTTGCCCCTCTTGTAGAGTTGGCCCTCTATCAGCATATAGTTTGCCGCTTCAACTTTAATAGCATGCTTCCGATGTTTAGGAATTTTTTGATCAGTATGACCATGCTGAAGATAGTCCACAATATACTTACTCCAACTTGGTGTAGTTGAAATTTGGAATAATGTGACATTATGAATTGGCTGTTGAATTTGACATGAAGCACAGTTACGAACAAATTTTTCAGCATCTGTATGCATGGTAGGCCACCATTGCCCATCCTGAGATATAATATAGCAATGCTTGATGGTCCACAAAAAATATGAATTTGTTTGCCAAAAGGTAATGGCGAAACTTTTTCACTGCATATATCATGGACAAACCTTCTCTTTCTGTTGTGGTATAATTCTTCTCAGCATTGTTCAACTGTCACGGACTAGCATATGAGATTGGGAAATCCTTATTATGTTCTCCCGATTGAGCCAAAATACATCCAATTGCAAAGTTTGAAGCATCAATATGGACATGAAAGATTTGGTTCCAATCTGGTACCCGTAAGATGGGTGCAGTCACTAATGCTTGCTTCAACTTTTCAAAGGATTCCTCACACTCATCAGTCCAATTAAACTTTACAAGAAGAGCATATAATGGTCTGGCTAGGACAGCGTACATGTAGATGAATCAATGGTAATAGCCACAATGTCCCATGAATGTTTGTACCCCTTTAGGGTTGATAAGCCGAGGTAATGAGACAATGACATCAATTTTATCCATATCTGTTGAAATCCCATTGCGAGAAACAATATGGCCCAAGATTTTCCCTTGTCTTACCATGAATTTGCACTTGTCAGGATTCAAGCATATACGATAAAGTTGACACTTTTGAAACACAAGTCTGAGGTGTTCTATGTGATCATCACTCACGCTCTTGTGAGTGAACACATAAATCATCCATGAAGATCTCAAGAAATTGCCTAAGGTACTCCTTGAATACATGACTCATTAACCGCTGAAAGGCTGCTGGTGCATTTGTTAGGCCAAATGGCATAACACGATAGGCAAAGATGCCATCTTCAGTAGCAAAGGCTGTCTTGTGTTGATCCTTTGGATCAATTGACACTTGATTGTAACCGGAGAATCCATCCAAGAAACTATATGCCTTTTTCCCTGCAACTCGTTCCAGAACATGATCCGTGATTGGAAGTGGGTAATGATCACGTACAGTAGCTGCATTTACCTTCTTGAGGTTTACACATACTCGAAGTTTTTCATTTTTCTTGGGCACCACTACAATAGGGGAGACCCATTCAGTGTGTTCAATCTCATAGATAAATTCTGCCTCTAAGAGCTTGTCTATTTCTTCCTTTATCTTTCGTGCAAAATTCTCATTGTAAGTGTAAGGACGTTGCTTGGAAGGCTTTGCATCCTCTCGCAATGGAATTGTATGCTGACATATGCTTGGATCAACTCCTTTGAGGTCTTTATAACTCCAAGCAAAAACATCACGATACTCCTTTATTGTTTGAATTAATAACTTCTCCTCATCTAAGGATAAGTCTGTGGCAATCCACACATAGCGAGGCTCTTCTCCTGGCTTAGCAATATCAATCTTTTTTGCATCTTCTGGACCATCATATGAAACCCCTGGCATGCTTGGTTTTTGTCGCATGGGCTGTTGAAGAACAATCTTCCGATCTTGAAGAGTGTACTGTGTGAAGTTGGGGGGAACATTGAGACCTTTTTCTTGTCCACTTGAGTCGTCACTCATTGAAGGACCATGTGGTTTTGAGCTCTCCTTTGCCATCTTGCATCGGATTTTTTTGTTCAACCGTTGTCTTTGCACTTCTGACATAATCGGTTTTAGACTTGAGTTTTGGTTTTTGTTTCTTCATTTTTTTACGATTTTTGCTAACAGTTTTTAGCTTTTCTCTTGCTTGGAATCCATCTGATCGTTTTACTTGGTCTTTGATACTATCTTGTGCTTGGACATAGTATAGATATCCGTTCTTTCCCGAGAAGTGAGGTGGTGGTCGAGAGAGTTCATTCTTAGACTCCTCCTTTTCTTTTTGTAGTCTCTCACGTCGTTCCCTCTCATCTTGTTTACGGATTCTCTTATGGCTCTTACAGCATTTACGTTTAGGTCGACTTCTTGGGATCTCTACTTGAACCTCCCTTCCTCTCAAGAGCAGGTGTGCCTTTCCTAACTCTTCCTCAGGGATTATCACATCATTATCAAAATCAGAGTCCCATCCATCTTCCTTATCAGCATCATTAGCAGATTCGAGTGTTAAATCCTCCATTAAGACTTCATCTACATGCAGTGCTATTGTGGATGCATTCCTATAGTACAAATCATCTAGAAGGTCACGTGGTTGTACCATTCGTATAGGAATAATGTCATATCCATCTGAGTCACAAATTGAATTGGCTTAGGTAAAGCACATGTCGATAATGTTGCAAGGACATGACTCCATTCTAGTGGATCAATTAAATGCTTAGGGAAGGGTTGTGGAATGTATGCCTCGTCTGATACACTTCGATTACCCTTAAGTCTCTCAGTGTTGAAATCCCTACATGAGGCTCCACACATCCACAGATCTTCTCGCCCATCTGACAATGTAACTATTGAGCCCTCAGATGAAGCAGAATCAAACTCATCTATTGGAGACCTTGTTACATCACGATATGAGTGATTCCTTAGGTTGACTCTTGTGATGACAGAATCATGTCGGAGGTACAAATAATTGTATCCCCAATCTTGAATCATTTGAAATTGTTGCATGAATGGTCTACCCAATATCACTTCATAGTTTGGATGTTTTCCAAAATCCACTACTGCAAAGGTGTGCTCATATTCAATCCCACATGTGGTGACCAATATGTTCTCAAGCAGCCCAAGGGGATGTTCTAAGCTTCCATCTGCTAGCTGCAAGCGCATCCTGGTACTCCTAATAGCTGGTTTGCCCCACTTTTCCCAAATGGACCTTGTCACAATGCCCACTCCTGCACCACTATCAAGTATTGCAGTTGAAGCTACTTTTCGCACTTCTAATGGGAGGGTAGCATTTCCCTGATCATCCTCACAAAATTTTCCTACTTTGTTGATAGGAACTGGAAAAACAGGTTTTGTCTCAGGGTGTATAGTACAATGATGGTGACTCTTTTGTAGCAATACCTGCTCTGACAAACATGTGGCACTATCATTCCATAACTCAGGTCGAAGCTTTATCAAATCAAGCAAAGGTAAGGTACAAGCCACTGGTGCTAACAAAATAGCTTGCACGATACCCATAACAATCTCCTTTGTCAACCTTCTATGCATAGAGGGTATCCTCCTCAAGGTTTGAGAACAGTTCTCATATTCTCCCAAATATGATGGTAAGGTTTTCATTGTATGCTTACTTCTAGGAGAAACAATTGTTTGAACTTTCTCCTGGATGCTTGGGCGTCTAAAGTTGTTTTCCGTGCCCCTGGTAAAATCCACCTCAGAGAATGGAGGTGAACTAATAGAGGACATATTCTCATTAACTTTCTCATGAACTGCTGCCCACATCTCATTTGCCATGTCCTCGTTAGCATCAATAACTTCATCATTACATGGGAAGGCAAGGCTAGGTGGTGGCAGAATTCCTTCTTTCAATGGGGTGTCAATTGGTGCAGACCTCTCGCTATATGAGCTTGTGAGATGAGCTCACTTTTCATTTCCCGACTTGATGACACTTCTAGTATGGTTTCTAATGTTGGCTTAAGAGAGGTTGGGCCCCGAGGAATAGGTGGAGGTGGTCCCTCAAGTATCGACTGAGCTTCCCTAAAATGAGTTGCTGATGTACAGCTAGATTGATCTTCTCCTCACGAGGGTTTGGGTATTCTTGAAGCTTCTTGGGTAGCTCAGATAAAGCTGCAATGCGACTTCTATGAGCATCAATGATGGCATCTAGAGTCTCATTCACCTTATCCACAAAAACAGAATCCCCAGAACTATCCTCGGTCGTACTAGTCTCATCTTGTTTAGCACTAGGCCCCGGTTGAGGTTGATGCTCCTCATGCACTTCTTGGGATGTAAAAGTTTGATCCTTCATGTTTTGCTTAGAGGCTTCTTGAGAACTAGTGGATGCACTTTTAGTTCGCTTGTTTCGGTTCTTTTTCCTCCTAGTGGTCCTTTTTCTATTGGAATGTAGGGTCTTGTCCACTAGATTTTCCTTTGCATCCCTAGTTCGAGGTGTCTCATCAGTTTGCATTTCGGCATTTCGTGTCTGTGATCTAGTCATGACTCTAAGTGGCACGACATCCTCATTCTCAGATGATGGTGGTGATGGAACTGCCCCTACAAGGTTGAGTGAGACCTTTGGTTGAGAGGTGCCTTCCTCATGCGGTTTCAGCAAACAATCCTTTGGGAAGTGTTCTACACAACACCCTAGAAAATATCTTTCAATTGGTGAAAACTGTGGTACTGTTGTATTGGATCGAGCTGCTTGCCTTGAGCGATGTGGACAATCACAAGCCCAATGGGGTTCTCTGCACTCATAATAGGGGCCCATTAGTTTGGCTTCTACTTTCCTTTGCTGCCATTGACCTGAGGGGCCTGGAGTCCTAGGTTGGTAGCCGCCTAGCAACATCAAAGAATTTTGTTCCCTTGGTTGAGCCTCCAGCGCTTGGCTTTGATATGCGGGACTTTCAAAGAGATTTTCCTTGGATGAATATGATGCGTATTCCTCCTCCACATAGCCTGGGTTTACCAAGTCTCTACACATATTTGAAATGTCGTAGTCAACAACCCTCACAGGAGCAGTCCCAGGAGCAGGAGGTTGAGCTCCAAGAACAGGTCGTGCTTGCTCTTGTGCCATCGGTGGCTTACGTTCAAAATTAGTATACTGTTGATACATTTGTGGAGCCACTCCACCCCTTGGCTGCTCACGTTCCTGTCTCATTCTTGCAATGCGAGTACATTCCTGTGTGGTGTGGGTAAAGTTCCAAGCACAGGCCTGGCACCACTTCTTTGTGGGTTGGTTTGTGACTAGAGGAGAAAAGGTATTACATTCTTCAGTTTTATGGTTACCGCCACATGCTCCACAAAGATGAAGACCTGTAGGTAGTACACTCCTCATTCGTTGTGGCTGCATGGGTGGGCGATAGGTTTGTCCCAATCTCCTTAGTACTAGGTTAGCTATCTGGTCTAGATTTACTAGCGTGCTAGACCCTGAACTTTGGTCATCACCCCACTGATCTCTAGGTTTCACCTCAGGGCCAGTACCATCTTGGAATTTGAAGTTATCGGTGAAATCCATAGCATCATGGCAACACTCATTGAAATTTGTATGCTTCTTTTTTGCATAGAGATGTGTATGCAGTGTTGAATTTTTGAGTCCTTTTAAGAAGAGAGAAATTAATCGACTCTAGGCGGGCTTCTCATCTTCTGGGCAACGATTAATGTACTGCTTCATTCTATTTACACAGTCTCTAACACTCTCAGTCTCGCCTTGCTTGAAAGAGTAGATGTGTGTTACCGTGTCATGTTGAATTCCCATCAAGGAAAAAGCAGCAATGAATCTCTCTTCCAGAACTCGTAAAGAAGATTTGTCTGAAGCCTCTAGTGCCTGAAACCAAGCAAGGGTCTTTCCCTCAAGAGTAAGCCCAAATCCTTCAATTTGAGTATGCTTGTCACTTGCTCAGCTCGAACTGCTTGCCTAAATGCTGCTACATGGTCGTATGGATCTCCCGACCCTTCATACTTCTTTACCAGTTTCTAAAGAGTTGATGGCCTTACTTTCTTGAATACTCATCATAGGGCCTACGGCTTCTCACTCTCAGTGGGAATTGTTCCTCTCTTTGGTAAGATGGTCCACATGCATCCCAAATTGGTTTGGGTCCCCTATTACCTGCCTCACCAACCCCCTCCAAAGACCTTGTTACCTGCATTTCAAGAGGTGCATTTATGGGAGGCCGAGTTGGCTCACCTGTCATAGTGGGAAAAGTGTTGTTGTGGTGTGATCTGTGGTCGCACTTTTGGTGTAGGATAATGTCTTGGTGCTAGAGTTGGGCTACTTGGAGTGGTCCACTTTGATGTTGAGGGTCCCTCTCTAGTGAACTCTCGTAGGGGAGGAGCAACAGTTTCTCCAAGAAAGGCTGTCTCTCCTGGTTTAGCTGTATTTGTTGAGAACACTTCCATGAATAATGGTTGTCCTTTCCACGTGAGCTCCCGAATCTCCTTCCAATCTAAGGTTCGGTATTCATTGGCCCATTTATCAACGATTCGGTTCATGTGTCCTGCAAGCTTCTCAACTACCACCACCAGTGCTAGAGGAAGATCTAGCTCTGGCAATCTAGTTGTGGCATAATACCCCTCTAAAGAGTCCTTATAGATGGGTCATCCTGTAAGACCTTTGTCACTGGAATTTGTCGTACAAACTCCCATTGGTTCTCAGCCCCCTGATCCATTTTGCTCTTGCCTTTCCTATCCCTTTCCAAATTTAGATCTACAAGAAGTAAATCATCTATGGATGGCTTTGAGGACTGGGCATTGGATGGTCCTGGCATGTCCGGCTCAATGAGCCAATCATCTCTAGACTCCCTTGCTCTGGAAAGCTTTGATAAGTCTAAGAACTCGCTTTTAGAGAGCTCCCCTAATTTGTCTACATTCTCTGGATGGTAGGTGACTTCGTAAAGCGAACACCATCTCCACCCATGTACATGTTACCCTGGTCATTGACTAGAGGTGCTCTATCAAGTTCTGAGAAAAAGTCTGCGATCTTAACAAGATACCGTTGTTGTGGATCCTTAAAGATCTCAGCTCCTTGAGCATTTGTGTAGACATATTGGAGTCTCACATTGAGTGTTAACCCCATAGTGTCGGCTTCAAATGGATTAAAAGATCTTGTGGGTGTCCTATTTGGGGCTAAGGGATGACTATTTGACGGCCCTAGATTGTCCATGGACAATGAGCTAGTTGTTTTGGAAAGGGTCTCAGATTGGGATTCGGAAAAGGTTTCAGCAATATCTGCCAAATTTCCTACTGATTGGGTCCCACTTTCCTGCGTAGGTACTCTAGAAGGTGCCCTAGGCCCTATGGTGGCAGAATCTATAAGACGTCTCGACCGCAAGTGCATAAGGTCAAATTTTTTTTGGTTTTTTATGTGTGTTTTTAAATGTTTTTCTTTTTTGTTTTGTTTTGTTTTTGTTATATATATATATATATATATATGTATATATATATACATATATATATATATATGTATATATATATACATATATATATATATGTATATATATATACATATATATATATATATATATATATATATATATATATATATATATATATATATACCCTACCTAACCACTAAATGCAACTAAAATGAGTATGTGTATAAACACCTATCCTTTTTTTTTCTTTTTTTTCTTTTTTTTTAAAAAAAATTACACACAAATACTAATTATGCAAAAAATCACAGAAATTTAAGAAATAAAAAGTTGCAGAATATGCAAAAAATTTGGATTCCTAAAAAATACATAATTTACAAAATTTTTTTCTATGTCTATTTCTGTTATTTTCTTTTCTTCTCTCTCTTTATTTTTATTTTTATTTTTCTCTTTTTTTTTAAATTATTTTTTTTCTTACTAATTACACAAAAATACTAACTATGCACAAAGTTACAGAAATTCTAAAAAAATGCAAGTTACTCTAATTATGTACAAAAACATTTTTACAAAAGTTGAAAAAAATGAAAAATTACAGAATAGGTAAAGGATATGGAGTCCTAAAAAAACACAAAAATTATTTTTTAATTTATTTTTTTAGTTTTTTTCTTTAAAAAAACTAATTACACACAAGCACAAAATTAAAAAATTTAAAACAATGCAAGTTACACTAATTATGCAAAATTTTACAAAAATTTAAAAAATAAAAAATTACAAAATATATGGACTCAAAATACAAACACAAATTTTTTTGTTTTTTTCTTTCTTTTCTCTCCTTTTTTTTTAAAAAAAATTATTGTTTTATGGTTTTTATTTTTATTTTTATTATTTTTTTTTAAAAATTGCAATTAACAAAGAAATTAATAAAAATAATAAAAATAAATAAATAATAAAAAATCACTAACCTTATCAGCTCCGGATCGCTTCGCTGCCTCCACGTGCTTCTTCTTTTTTTGCCCGCTTGCTCCAGCCCAGCGCCAGCTGCCCTCTTTACTCGCCTTCCTTCTTTTTAGCCAGCTGCAGTCGCCTCTGCCTTCGTCTTCTAGCAGCGCCACGTCAGCTTTAGCCACCGCCTACAGCCACGTCAGCTGCAGCCATCGCCTACAGCCTTCGCTTTCTTCCGTCGACCTTCGCCTCCTTGCCCTGCTGCTTCTCCTCCGCCTCTGCTCGCTCTTTAGCTGCTGCTGCACCACTCGAGTCGCCCTTTCTTCGCTCTGCTCACTCTTCAGCTGCTGCACCACCCGAGTCGCCGGCCCCTCCAACAGCCACTTCGCACCAGGCTCTCCTTCACGCGGCCCGCACGGCTTTACTCCTCTTTGGCGCCTCCACGCGCTGCTCTCAAGCCACGTCCAACCATGTTAGCTTCGCCTTCTTCCCAGCTGCAGCACCACCTTCGTACCGGTTGGCCCCTTTTTTTTTTCCTTCGTCTCCTTCCGCCCTGCTCCTGCTCTGCAGGCGCCTTCTCCTCTTCGACGCTTCACACACTGCTGCGTTGGCCACAGCAGGTGCTCTCAAGCGCCTTCTCCTCTTCGACGCTCCTTCCACGTCGGCTACTCCACGTTGCTCTCCACGCAACCTTCGCTAGCCGCCGCCTCCAGCCTCTCAACTCCACGCAGCCACCTTCTCAACTCCACGCCTCCACCTTCTCAACTCCACGCTTGCTACAGCTTCTTGCGGATTGGCTCAAGGTCACGATGATTATCGTGTTAAAATTATTTTTCTCTGATCCCAGCTATGGACACATGCATGGTTATATGCCTTTTCATGTATCTTTACATGTGTCGCCGGTGCTGGAAATTTTTTTATTGCAATATATATATATATATATATATATATATATATATATATATATATATATATATATATATATAACAAAAACAAAAAATAAAATTTGCAACCTCTCTCCACGCTTTTTTTCCTTTCTCCCTTCTCTTTCCCTCTCTCCTCTCTTCCTTAAGCGGGCTTCACGCTTGGGAGCCTATGGAGCTTGCATAAGCTATGGAAGAGCTTAGCAACGCACCTCTTTTCTTTTTTTTATTTATTTTTACTAATCACATGTTAGCGAAAAGCAAGAAAGCATGAAATGGCAAAAAAACAATGAATGTAAGCATAATGACGGTACTTGAAAAGGAATAAAAGCAATAAAACATAAAAAACAATGCGGGAGAAACCTCAACCGCTCAATAGTTTTTTTCTTATCCTAACCTTATCCACTCACACCGGGATCGCACACCCGAACTTAACCTAATCACTCAATGGTTTTGCAACCAAAAGAGGAAATAGTGGTGATTTCCACACACTCTCAACCGGATTTGAGTCTTCTCCCCGGCAGCGGCGCCAATGGAGAGACGGAAAACTCTCTCACTTGTAGCAAGAGTAGTATGATCCACATGTAGCTCAATCCAATGGGATTTGCATCCCTTTCGGAGCTAGGGATTCAACCCGTACCGGTGCACAAAAGCTTATCCATTTGATGGAGAGAATGCTAAGAATACTACTACTATTGACATAGACTTAACACACACACAAGCTCAATCTTGCTATTGCTCACTCACTCATCATCCCACTCATCCATGCATCCAAACAAGAAGAAAGCTTAGCTATTGCATACACAAGATCAAAGCATTCTTCATTCTCAACAAATACTCATTTCCCTAGCATGCACACAAACCTTGAAGCTATCAATAAGAAACATGCACACTAGAGAATTGACATGAGAAGAGAGACAAATATCAACTCATTGCATTGAATTAACAAAAATAGAACTTACAACAATGTAGATGAGGAGAGAGAAGAGCTTGCACCTCTATGGGAAAAGAGGAAGAGCTAGTCTCAAGAGAGCTCAAACATGAGTTTTCCCAATGTGTCCATAAGCTCTCAAATGAGCCACTTTTTATACAAAAACTCTAAAACTCCCAAAAGTTCCCATGTGGGATTATTGTCAAGCCCACTCCCACACTCATCTACAACTTGGAACTCTTTACAAGAGCCCTAAGTGTCTTTTTGTTGCATCCTTGCATTGATCTTCACTCGTCACGCAACAATATGTAACTTCTGCATGAGCCCCTGTACAATTTCTCCCCTAAATCCAAGTCCCTGGTCTATCAACAGCTCCAATGGCATACCAAATATGGCATATATATCTTCGAAAACAAATTTGGAAACCTCTTTAGCAATTATTTATTTCACACATCTAGCTTTAGCCCATTTGGTAAGATACTCCACTCCAGTCAAAATATAAGTCTTGTCCCTAGCAGTAGTGGGGTGGACAGAGGACCAATCCAATCTCCACTTTTCAAAAGCCCCATATGATATAATAGTGTTTCTCAACTTACAATGCAACACCTTTCTGTCTTGTTTTTTATGGGGTGCACAGCTCCTACACCAGTGATAAACATCTCTTCTCAAGCTGGGCTAGACATATCTAACCAGCAGTCAAAATCTTCCTTAATGTCATCTTCAAGGCAAAATTCCCTCCACAGACCCCTCCATGGTAGGAGGCCAATAGGAAAGATCTCTTCCATTTTTGGCACTCTCCTCAAAATCGGGTCCTTGCCTTTCATATATATAACTGATCATTCAGAATAGTGTACTATAAAGCCTTTCTTATAAAACCATATTTCTATCTTTTAGAAATATCTGTAGGTAAAAGACCTATGTAAGAAATCTTCAATGTCCTGTAAATTCTCTCTTCCAATATATCTAAGATGGGCTACAATGATGGCATGTACTTCAATGTTAGAACCACCCTAAGATCTCTCTAGATAATTGTTATGCATAAATCAGGCATAAACTCATCCACCCAACCACCCCCGAGCCCAAGGGATGCACACATGAATTATAATGAAGTACATCATACCTTTACCTTGATGTCCCATACCATCAAGAGGTACGACTCCAATCTAGCAGCACATGTAGCTATAGTGTGAAATGGTAGGTGAGTAGATATAATCCTTTACATAAGAGAACATAACATAACCTAGCCTTAAGATAGCATCCTTTGAGTGTGCCCCATTCCCCTATTATATAGGAGGGCCCTCGAGTGACTCTTGACTCTCCATTTTCTATGTGTGACCCTTGGATGCCTGACCCTAACCTTAACCCTTAAGGTTAGTCCTAACCCATGTCCCACTAGAGCTTGTTCCCATGCTCCCATGCTCACAAGCCTAATGTGGGTTAGCTTGCTAGTATATGCACATATAATGTGCACATAACATACTTCCCCTCTCTCAAAACATTGCACTCTTGCAATGAAAAGAAAGAAATCTGCGTTGAACATTCTCAACAGACTCCCAAGTTGAATCCTCTATTTTCCTATCTTTCCACCTAATTTTAACCTCAGGGATTAGTCAACTACAAAGTTTCCTTTCCTTGAGTTAAAGTACCTTATCAGGTTCATGTGGAACATAGGATAAATTTTCAACTTCAACGAGTTCTTTTGAGGAGTAACTGTGTTATCCTCACCTCCCAGTTTCCCTTTCAATCTACTATCATGAAAGACTAGATGAACTCTAACATGTGGAGACAGTTTTAGTTCATACGCAACCGTGACAATCCGATGTATGACTCGAAATGGACCATAATATCTAGGAGATAAATTCGAGCATTTTCCTATTGACAAAGTTTGAGAGTCTTTAGGAACTTTTTAAATAAACCAACGCTCGTTGCTCAAAAGATCAAGTGAGCATCCTCTATCAGCATAAAACCGTGCCCTATTCTGAGCACTCCTGATAGAATCCTAAGCTTTGGTCAGCATTTCCTACATATTATGTAAGAAATCCCTTGATGCATCAAGCTCAATGTCCTTAAGACCGACATCAATAGGTGCCCTGGGTTGATACCCATACATACGCATGAACGGACTAAAACCAATAGCCGTAATGTTTAGAACTGTTATAGGCAAATTCCATCATTAAAAGATCCTTTTCCCAATTTGATGATTTTCTAGAGTCATGCACGAAGCATATCCTCTATAATCTAATTCACACGCTCAGTTTGCCCATCAGACTACGGATGATCAGAGGAACTCATACTCAAAGTAGTTTCTTTGTTGTAAATTATTCGAAATAAAGTAGGAAAACATGGCATTATAACAGTAAGAACTAGGGATCCATTGGCGGCCTGATGTACCCACATCTGCACGTGGTATTATCGACGTCCCGAATTACCCATATCAACATAGAGAGTCATCAACGTCTTGATGAGTCACATATGTACATCTGAAAACCATCAGGTGGACTGTATAAATCACCTAAAGTACGAAATTAGAGAAAGAAAAACCAACAAAGGAAGAATCCAAATTTTCTTAACCTGAACACAACAAGATAAACTCATTGAACTCTAAAGAAAAAGATTTCAACAAGTGAAGATTCCGACGAGATTACACTCATTAAAATATGTAGGCTATAGATAAAAGAAATTTATCTAGAGAATGCCTACACTACAACTTCAAGTGAAGTCAAAAAAATGAGATTGTCTTTGAATGTTGAGGTCAACATGCCAAGTGATGTTAGCAAAGCAACAATCTTGAGCCCAAATTATCCAATAAGATAACATATGTGAGAGATCACTAACATCCCATACCACCATGATACCACCCATACAATCTTTACCAATTTAGAACTCCCTAGTATGCCCTCTAGGAAATATGAATAAAGTCCAATATAAAATGACCTTATCCCAGACTTTGATATACTAAAACCTGTCATTATATACCTAAGACCTCATCCCACGGAATAACTTTTTTCGAGTACATCATAAGAAAACAATTTGAATTATTGGTGCCTTTCTAATGATAACTACCCAATAAACACAATAAAGTTGGGGTAGAAAAATAACAATTCACCTAGATACATAAACAACTAGGTATCTAAATTAGAATATGTACAAGAGTATAAGGAATATACTCCAAAATTACGTGCAAAAAACGAAGACAAATGCTACCTTCAAAGCACATGATATTATCCAAAAGATCAAAAGATCCTAATAAAACCATGGATAAAAGCATAGAAGCTCCTTGAATCCATGAAAACCATAGTTTATCATAAAAATCAATGCATGCCATCTAATGGTCATTAATCATGCCAAAAGAAACATTAAAATTGGTGGCCAACTGATCAATCCGGAGTATATGAACATGGTGTTGTTCAAACAAAACTCCAAGTAAAAAAGTGAAACACATGCGTGTAGCACTCATTAAAAACCCCTAAACACAAGTGATCCGGGCAGAACCTGATGAATCCATATAAAACTTAGAAACCATCCAATAAAATCCACCAAAATAACTCAATCAGCTAATCCATGATAGAATTTGTCTTAGGCTTAAGAAATTAAGCATAGAAAAATTATCATGGACAAGTGTAAAGACGAGGCACTCTTGAACGTAGATTCTAGCCTTCATTGAAGAAAGTAAGGAGCATGTCCAAAAAGAATGGATAAACATTGGTAAAAAAATCATGAAAATATCGTTTAAAATTAATCCAAACCGAAATAACTACTAATACGAGGTACAATCATATTAATAATATGCGAATAACTCGCATCTATCTAATGTCAGCACGAGAAAACGCACTTCAACATTAAATAACCCTCGAAAATATTACATTCTCGAGAAAAAGAATTATCATGATTAATAATATGCGAATAACTCGCATCTATCTAATGTCAGTACGAGAAAACGCACTTCGAAAATATTACATTCTCGAGAACAAGAATTATCATGATTTTTTCCTAATTTTATAGGGCCTCAAAATATGATAATTTTGAATTTCACCAAACCTATCTTATGGCATTCCCAACCTATATTTTTTCAGAAAATATTTAGCAACAATTAGATTTGCCAAAATACCATTGATATTTTAAAAAATACCAATTTTTAGGATTTAAAAAATCTATAATAATTCTATTTTTTCTTAAGAATCCCATTGTTTACGAAATTTTCAATTCCGCCCGACAATTCTCAAATCCAATGAAAATTTATAATTTTAATGGATTTTCCAAATTCTTGGGTCAAAAAATAGATTTTTAAAGAAATTTAAATGGTCACGGGCGCTCGAATGGACAAACCACATGCCAATCACCAACCCCACATTTTCCAAAAATTTAAAATAACCTTTGTCTAATTTTTATGAATTTTTTAAAAATTTTAATTTACCCCGAACGCATAAGAATACGAATAGTCAAAAAATTTTGGAATCCCAATGGTCTTCCCGGAATACGGAAAGCCAACAGTTTTAGGAAAATGAAAAGATTAAAAAAACAGAATGTAAAAGGTCAAAAGTTTCCAGAATCCGAAAGGTCAAAAGATTTCCTTGAATTCGGAAAGCCAATAGGTTTCTCGGGGAATGCGGAAAGCCAAAAGCCTCCAAGAGAAATTTTTAGAGAAAAAAAAATCAGATATAAGAAAAAAACTGAAATCTCTTTTTCTCTTTTTTTTCAAGCTTTTTTGAAAGCGTTGAAAAGCTTTTTTAAATTAAAAAAATCTTTTTTTATAAATATTAAGCTTTAATAAAGCTTTTTATAATTAGGTTTTTTAACCTTAAAAATGAATTTTTTTGGGAGGGGGTGGCGATTTTCACCCATTGCTCTGCAGTGCGCCCTCCTCCCCCCCCCCCCCTTGTTTGCGATTAGAATGAGAGAGAGAAGAGAGCCTCTCTCCTCTCTCCACTCTCCTCTCTCCTTCTTTATCAAACCAACCTTCTCTCTCCACCCTCTCCTTCTCTGTTAACAAAGAGGGGGATTAAGTATTAATTAAAACAAGCTTAATCATAATTAACAATTAATTATGATTAATATTTAATCAACTTGTGCCTATCAAGAGGCGTTCACACGCACGAGAGAAAAATAGAGGAAAAATTTAGAATTGAGAGAAGAAGAGAATTCCACGCACATGGGAGAGAACTCCATGCATCAATTGGCTACTCCACTGTGCATTTTAGCAGAAATTTGGCAGAATATCGATAGTATCTCCGCGGCGAAAAACCCGCCAAAATGCATTAAAAAATATATTTTTCTCCATTAAAATGCTCTAAAAAATTAGGAAAATTTATAAAAATTCAAGGAATTCACTCAACCACAAATATCTGTAAAATATGCAGTATTTTGGTAAAAAAATTTATAAATGCTTATTTTAAACCAAATGTTTTTAGAAAAATAGCATTAAACTCACGGAATTCCCATGCAACGTCGATTCGTCCATTGAATAGAAGAAACACGCGTTCCAACTACCATATCAAAGATTTACGTGATAATCATCAAAACAGATCAATAAAATAACATTTTTATTTAGTAAATATTAAAATTTACTTCAAAAAATATAAAAAATTAGAATAAGAAAGAAAAAACAACAACAATTAACTAGAGATTGCTCTGATACCATTGTTAAAACCCTAAGATCTCTCTAGATAATTGTTATGCATAAACATGCATAAATGAGGCATAAATGCATCCACTCAACCACCCCCAAGCCCAAGGGATGCACACATGAATTACAATGAAGTGCATCATACCTTTACTTGATGTCCCATACCATCAAGAGGTATGACTCCAATCCAGCAGCATGTAGCTGTAGTGTGAAATGGTAGGTGAGTAGATACAATCCTCTATACAAGACTACTAGAAAAGTACATAGAATCTCCTTCACCTGCATAACGGCCTCTTCCTCCTTGTCTTGACAACTAAAGGGATCCCTTTGGGATGCCTACTGTAATGGATATAAAGCTTGAGACAAAAGAAAGATGAACCTAGCAAGATATCTTACCTTGTGGGTAAAAGTCAGTGGCTTCACATTTTGTGGAGCTTCCAATAAGAGCAAAGCCTTCACCTTTTCAGGATCAGCTTCAATTCCATTCTCTAAAGCCACATGACCAAGCAAAGTTACTTTGGCCTGAGCCAAATGACATTTGTCAGGACCCCCCCAGATCATCCAGCCTCTTTAAAGCCAACCTTAGCTTCTCATAAAATGAATCCATCTGCCACACTGTATATACAAAAATCATCAATAAACACTCTTGACCCTAAATCCAAAATTCATAAACCTCTGAAAGGCTATAGGGGCATTTGTTAGCCCAAAGGGCATAACCCTGTAAGAAAACCCCCAAGGGGTAATAAAGGTGGTCTTCCTCTGATCCTCTAGAGAAATTGAGACTTGAAAGTAACCTGAATATCCATCACATACACTATATCCATCACATGCACTATATCTTTTATGCCCAACCACACTATCCATAGAATCTCATCTTAGAAAGGCAGTGGGTAATGATCTCTTTTGGTTACTGCATTCAGAGGCTTAAAATCAACACAGACTTTCCATGTACCATTCTTCTTTGGAGTGATTACTACTGGAGACAAGAAGGCATAGCTGGCCTTCCTTCAGTCTGACCTTTCCTTTGCTTCTTTAGACCAACCTTTGTAGCTTCCACTCCTTCTCTCTGGCTATTCTTAAGGCCTCTTCAAAGGTTTCAAGTTTCTTCAACTTCACTTTCTCCTTAAAATCTACATGAAGGGGCTGGATAAATATATCTTTTTTAAGTAGAATAAGCGGATGCTCTGTTCCCAGGGAAGTATCCCATCTTATCCATAAGTCTTCAAAATGGTCCCCACAAATCTGTCAAAAACACAGCAGATAGGTTATGCTTCAACTTTTGGATTTCTTTCCAAAGAGCATAAGGGATTCACGGTACTTATAATGTTGCACCAGAGCTACTTTTATTTCCTCATATGTCTGACCCTGATTGAGTTGAGCTCTCCATGTCTGCAGCAGCAGCCACCTTTTGGCATCTCCCTTCAACAACATGGACAGTAGCGTCAACTTGTCTTCATTTTTATCCTTCCCAAAGGTGAATGCTGCCAGCTCCATCCCCGCCAAAAACTACTCCTCTGGATCCTCTCCAACACATCCATGGAATACCGGATATGTCAGCATGGCTACCATCTCCTCTCCAAATAGCTGCTATCAAACCTGCAAGCTAACTGAAGGGGGTGCTTCAAATCCCTCCTCCATGGAGGCACCAAAACAATGATGTGCCCGGGAGACCTACCTCTATAGCCTGTCGTCCAAGACACACCACCGTGAGGAAGGGATAACCCCACCAAGCACTACAACCCAACACAAACACCAGGAAAAGGTACCAGTCTACTCAACTAATGTCCCTTGACTGATACCTGACACAGATGGGCACTTAAATACACTCCAAACCCTTTCAAACAGTATAGCTGATTACTCCAGAACTCTAATCTGCACTCCCAAGTCTTCAACTCTGAATGTTGACGCAGGCCCTAGTTCATAGATGAGTCCTCCACGTTTCTCTACTATCCTCCAGGTTTAGCTGACTAAAATTTACAACCCCAGAACCTTCCAGGTCCCTTTTTGCTAACCTTCGGCCAACCTCCTGCTCACACTTGTCTGATTGTTCTGGTAGCTGGACCAAACCCAACTGACAAAACAAAACTAAACTAGCTCAGAAATCCTCCACATTTAGATAAAATCCCTCTAACGCCCGCTGACACCTTCTAGCCCTCAAACACTCCAAGTGTCTACAAGATTCAACTCCTTACACTCCTCCTCTGACTCTCAAACACCACTCCTTTCAACCCTACCTGACCACTGACACCTCCTAGCCTTCAAACACTCCAAGTATCATCTTTAAGATTCAACTCCTAGCTGACAGTAGCTGATAGTCCTCTGACTGTGGAACACCACTCCTTTTGACCCTGCTAAGTTAACTGTCATACCTAAACCTAGAAGTTTCCCCTTCAATCCAAGAGACCAAAACCACTCCTAAACACCCATGACTGACTCCTTTTGGGCCTCAATTGACCCAAACTAGCTCCCTTCTGACTTGACATAGTCCTTATCTGACACCTAGACCATAACAGTACCCAACCTGTCACACCAACTTCTGACTGGATCCCAGTTGTCAGCCTTACCTTGACAAGTGTTCAACAAACAAAAAGCTATATCCTAGCAATGTCAGCTAACCTATCCTGACTCACAACTATCCCTAGCTACCCCTATCAAAACCTGTTAACTCAAACACAGGCTGACTAACACAGTTCAAGTTCAACCAAGTTATCTCTTCACTCACAATTGTCTTCCCTCAACAAAAACTCTATCTAAACAACATTGTGATAGAACCAAAACAAAATAACTCATTAAACCCACACAACCAGGCCCTCTGTGCATAAACAAAATGAGCCAAACTCAAAATCCTTGAGATTTGGGGAATGGACAAACAAAGAGAACACGATAAAACCAAGGGATTTCCACACAATTATCCCCAACAAGAATCATGTATTCTCAACTTCACAAAGATCGACATCAACAACAAAAGTTGTAGCTATACTGTGTAGATAACCACCAACAGATATTACAAAGGATTGTTGAGAAAAGCCTGAGCCAGTCCAAGTTCCAAAACAGTGTTTCTATTTAGAGGTCCTAGGGAACCTACTTCTTCCTACAAGACCCTCTACCAACAGTGCAACCCCTGCTCTAGACAAACCCAATCTTCTCGAAACAAAACCTGCGTCGCCGCCTTCTAAAAAACAAACAGATTCCAAAATAGCAAGCTATCACCAAAGTTGTTTCAACACACAAGCACGTCTCTCTCCACGATTCTCCTTCACAACTCTCTTCTCTACAATCTCCACACACACAAAAAAAAACCAATTTTTCACTCTCCCTTCAATTTACTGGAGTCACGGCGGCTAGTCTTCATTTTATAGAAACTGACCACGCAACAGTCCCTAGTTTCTAATGTTTCCAACCATATTCTATGCTTTATTTATCATTCCTGGGATCTTGGGTTGGCATTTTCTTGGGACATATTTCCTGAGACGGAAAATCCTATCAACGTAAGCACTCATGTGTGGAGAGAGGCCACACACATGAGGGGGGATGATTGCACCCAATGTTTGAGTCGTGATCTGGAGCTATGTATTTTATTTGTTATTCACTCAAATCTTAAATATGCTGAATTTGTGATCTTTTGAAGAGTTATTTGGTTTGAATAAATCATTTTCTTGTAAGTTCCTATTTTCTTTATTTTCCTAGAATTGGATCCGTGTGTCAGTAATGTTGTGGAAATATATTTTAAGCCCTCTTAAAATATTATTCTACCCTCTTAGATGATTCGGGATGCTTGGATTCTCTTTGCGTCAAGCCAAATCATGTTAATATCATGGGTGATGCCATTATAAATATTAATACGTTTGGTGCACATTGACATATGGTTGGAACCTCCAATGTTTGTTATAGTCTAGTTTGTATGGAAGGGTGATTCCTGGGCTACTTATGCCTAGCAAAAATGTGTGCGGTTATGTTTTGCATACTTATGAAATATTTGTTTAACAATTTATTGTTGGTTATTTTATAGATGAAGAGGATTCAAAAGATTGAGAAGAATTCGCACATTATTATTACTTGGCACACATTTTTGTAAACAAGCTTTATATAAACATGTACTAGCTAGCTTGTGCACACTTTGATTTATTTTAGAAAGCCTTAGTTTACCAAGCTTAGACTTGAACTTTAATATTTTGTAAAGCGTGAGATGCTTTAACCTTAGCCTCAATTTACGGAAGAGTTATTTAGTTTGAATAAATCATTTTCTTGCAAGTTTCTATTTTCTCTATTTTCTTAGAATTGGATTTGTGTCAGTAATGTTATAGAAATATACTCTTTTACATAATTCGGGGACGCTTGGATTATCTTTGTGTCAAGCCAAATCATGTTAATATCTTGGGTGATGTCATTACAAATATTAATACGTTTGGTGCACATTGATGTATGGTTTTGGGACCTCCAATGTTTATTACACTTTGGTTTTATGGAAGTGTGATTCTTGGGTTACTTGCGCCTGGCAAACATGTGTGTGGTTATGGTTTGTATACTTATGAAATATTTGTTTACCAATTTAATTTTAGATGTGAAGAGGATTCAAAATATTGAGGAGAATTCACACATTATTATTACTTAGCACATATTTTTTGTAAACAAGCTTTGTATATACATGTGCTAGCTTATGCACACTTTGATATATTTTAGAAAGCCTTGGGATTGATCAAGCTTAGACTTGAACTTTAATATTTTGTAAAGCGTGATATGCTTTAACCCTAGCCTCAATTTATGGACACTCTATTTTGATCATAAGAAAGTGCAAGTAAAAGCACCTTTTTATATTTTTGGTAGCTATGGTCTATTTTGGAAATAAAGTATTACGCAAATACTCATGTGTTGGAAGAGACCACACACATGAGAGGGGATGATTATACCCATGGAAGGGTGATTCATGGGTTACTTATGCCTAGCAAACATGTGTGTGGTTATGGTTTGTATACTTATGAAATATTTATTTACTAATTTATTGTTGGTTATTTTATAAGTGAAGAGAATTCAAAATATTGAGGAGAATTCGCACATTATTATTACTTGGCACACAGTTTTATAAACAAACTTTGTATATACATATGCTAGCTTGTGTACACTTTGATTTATTTTGGAAAGATTTGGTTTATCAAGCTTGGACTTGAACTTTAATATTTTGTAAAGTGTAATATGCTTTAACCCTAGCTTTAATTTATGGACACTATTTTGAATATAAAAGAGTGTCGTGCAAGTAAAATCACCTTTTTTGTATTTTTGGAGGCTATGACCTATTTTAGGGATAAAGTATTACGTAAATACTCATGTGTGGGGAAAGACCAAACACATGAGGGAGAATGATTGCACCCAATGTTTGAGTCGTGATCTGGAGCTAAGTATTTTTTTGGTTATTCACTCAAATCTTGAATATGTTGAATTTGTAGTCTTTTGAAGAGTTATTTGGTTTGAATAAATAATTTTCTTACAAGTTGCTATTTTCTCTATTTTCCTAGAATTGGATCCATATCATATGCAATACCCCTGCTTGCTAAGAGGAGGACTATGCAATATCCCATGGTGGACCATTGTGGTGATAATCGTGCTTTCTAAGAGGAGGAAAGTTGCTTCCCTTTTCTTCTCCACAAGAGAAGGGAATTGTCCATGTACATACATTATAATCAAGTCACCAAGCCTCTATTTGTCAGTGTCAATCCCCACTGTTGTTCATCGATCATTGTCTAGCATCATATTATAGACCCCATTGTGTTAGGGTGTTGCTATGCATATCAATAATCTTTGATTTATACTCTTATGGTTTATGGCCTTTCTTTCATTAGTAATGATGCCTAAGCTTTGTTTTTCTAATCCAAAGTACTATCACAACTAATCTTGTCATTGGGGGTCATCCTTCTTGCAAGTGTCTCTCAGAAGGATGACCCCCAATGTTCAAAACTAATCAGTCCTTGTTCACGGCTTAGAACCACAGCAGCACACAAATTGTGTTTTTGACAAAACTACCCACATGTATATAGCCCATGAAAGAAACATCACTTGCATCCTCTAAATAGGCTAATCACAAAACTAAGTCAAGATTCATGAACCAAATTTTGTGTAACCTAAAGGGAAAAAAAAGCATAATTAAGAAGCACCTTTCTGCTGCAGAGCACGCTGCTAACACAGGCAGAAACTAGGGTTGATTGACCTGTGTATTCACCTCTAACCCCAGTTTGTTTTTGCAGAGTGAGGAGGCATCATACCATTACACAAAGGCACACAAGTGATGAAAAATGGTAGCAGCAAAACTACCAGTTTTGTGCTGCAAGCGTCGGCGGTGAGAGCTATCTGCACTTCCTCGACCAGATTTAGCTTTTTAGGGCTTACAATGCATCTCAATAAAAAATTTCTTGCTTTACTTTACTTCATGTACAATCTCTTCTTCTAAAAATACATCTCAAGAAAAAATTGCTTTCTTTACTTTATGTACAATTCTTCTAAAATTGGACAATAACCTTATGAACCAAGTATTATTTATAACCTTTCTACCAAAAATCAAATGTCTATAAGAGAGCTTTCACATGTCCAAAAATGTCTATAAGAGAGCTTTCACATGTCCAATGTAAATAATTATCTAGTGCTGTCATAAAATAATATAGACACTGCCCAAAATAGAATAAATGATGAACATCCTACATGATGAAATAATAATCCGCCGATGCCAAAAGTCAAGCGTCTTAAAATCTGCCTAACCCCACTAGCTCGCCTCCATTATCCAACCCAATGATTTTCACTTACATCATCTATTCCAATGAATTCATAAATTAATTGATTAAATTACCAACATAAATATCCACACAAAATCCAAATAATTAAATTGATACAACCAATACTACATATATGGAGTTGCCTATATACGTTCAAAGTAAGTTACACTCATTTAGGATTTAGAAAGGCATCCCAATCTAACTCCTTCTAAGATAATTCATAATAAATAAAACATGGCAACATAAATTCCATGAATTACTCTTCATAGCATGCCCTGGGGGTGAGAAGAAATTTTCATGTCATAAAAGAATCGCAAGGTATCACAGGCAAGTTTCCCTATAAGATGCAATCAAATATGAATAATCAAAGATGGGATAGGCAGCAAAGATATGATTAGGGATCCATTGAGCCTCTTCTACTACGAGGTGGCCTTTATACTTCACACAATCTCTGTGATAAAAACATTACCTCTTCGTGTTGTTTTCTACTCTAAAATTAATTTAGGCTCTACTATCTTAGAGTCTTCTTCTAGTAAAGGGGGATCATCATAAATTGGGAGTCTTAGAAGAGAGGTACAAAAGTACCTCTAAATAGTCATAAAATACTATAATGGGAAAGGAGTTATCAATACACCAGTGTGATGGAATATCCAAACAAATACACCAGTATATTCGTTTGGATATCCAAACCAACATGAAAGGATTTATGAATACACCAGTGTGATGGAATATCTAAACGAAAAGAATTATCATTAATCTTGGTAGAAAAATGCCTCTAAATGGTTGTAAAAGACTAATGTGAAAGAAGTTATGAATATGCCAGTGTGATGGAATATATAAACGAAAAGAATTTTCATTAATCTTGGTGAGAGTTTTAAATGGTTCATATATTCTTAGAGCCAGTTTAATCGCTTAACTATAAGGGTGTTTCTCGATGCTCTTTAGTCTTCTCTTTTCTATCCTTAACCACACATAATCTCCTTCTTGAAAAGTCATAAGCTTATGTTTCTTATTTGCTTGGGTTGTGTATTAGGATTGAGCTTTAGAGATAACCTCGTGTACTTCACTAAGAATACGGGTATAGTATCTAATGAAATAGTCTTCTCATCCACTAGAACAATATGAGAGAGTGTAGAAGCAATTGTTGATAATTTCTTACCATATACTACTTCAAAGAAATCTTTACTAGTAGCTCATTGTGATGTGTTATGTAACTAAATTGGAGTATATGAAGGTTCTAGTCCCAAGTGCCTAGGCTACAAATAGTGTAAGACCTTAACAAATCTAGAATAGTGCTATTGGGTGCTTCTCTTAGGATGGAAAGCGAAACTAAAATCAATTCTAGATTTGTAAATTAGAAAATAAAGGAATCTAAAAATGATTACAAAATCAAGAAATGAGCTATGCATGCATAGAGAATCCATATATTCTATGCATGCATGCATATTAGAGCTATACATGCATAGAGAATCCATATGTTCTATGCATGCATATTAGAGCTACGCATTCACGATCATAAATGTTAATTTTTGGCAATCCATGGTGTGTGAAAACATGTTTAATAAACATATGTACAACTTGTAAAGCTGATAATGTCTTTTTACAGGCAATGAAATATGCTTGCTTACTAAATATGTCAATGATGATATTCCATAGTATGTCATTTTGTGCGGATGTAGTAGACAAACTAGTAATGTAATCGATATTTCCTTCCAAGGTGAATTAGGTGTAGATAATGGCATGAGTTACTGCAAGCCATGTTGTTTTACCATGATGCCTCATCTTAAGAAAACTCCACTAAATGCAAATAGTTCATCCACCTCATGGGTTTTCGTCCACAAATGCTCAAAGGATATCTTTGATCACTTGGTTTACCCTCTTTGTCTATCCCCATCAATTTCAAGATAATAAACAATACTAAGATCCGAAGAGGTATCTACGGCTTCAAAGAATGCGGTCCAAAATTAAGATATAAATTTGGAATCTCTAACACTTATAATCCTTCTAGACAATCCATGCAATTTGAATATCTCCTTCAATAAGATCTTAGCAATATCTAAAGCTATATAAGGCTTCTTCATAGGGATTAAGTGGGTAACCTTTGTTAGCCAATCTACCACTACCAAAATGGGGTCATACCCTAGCAATCTAGTAGTGATAAAGTCCACACTTATGCATTCCCATTTCCTCTGTAAAATTTCTAAGAAATGTAACTTCCCTGGCATCTTTACTCCTTTTGCCTTGCTCTTTTGGCATATTAAGCATTTACGAACATGCTACAATACGTCCTTCTCAAGTTCGGGCCAAAAGAAACTTTTCTTTACTAACATGTTAGTCTCTATATACCCAAGGTGTCTTGTTATAGGGTTGTCATCGTAAGCCTTATTCAATATTCTTCTCTTTAAATCTCCACCTTCCGAAATACATAGCCAATGATTGAAGTATAAGTAAACATCCTCTAACCTGTACCCTTGAATTTCCTTCATCTCTTGGACCATCTTACTCTCTTGCTTAAGCAAGGAAATGATAGGGGTGAAGAATTAATCTAACCCAACTTTCTCCTTGATTTCGGAGGGTAAGAGACTGGAAATCATAGTTATCATAAGTAAATAGGCTTTTCTACTAAGGGCATCCATGACTACGCTCGCCTTCCCTAATCTATACTTAATATCAAAGTTAAATACTTGAAGAGTCTGCATCCATCTTCTTTGCCTCATATTCAGATCATTTTGAGTGAAGATCCACTTTAACCTCTTATGATCAGTTACTGAGGTGAACTTCTGCCCAAGAAGTTAGTTTCACCAAAGCTTTAAGGTAAGTAATACTACAAGTACTATTACAAGTATCTCTAAATCATAGACAAGCTCTTATGATTAATCAGTTATAAAGGTGAACTTTTGTCCAAGAATATAGTATCACCAAAGCTTTAAGATATGCACTATTACAAGTAGCTTTAAGGCATATACTATTACAACTCTAAATCATGGACATCACAATTTCTTTCCTACTATAGCCTCAACTTTTGGAATCATATACTATGGGGTGTCCACTTCATATGCTATGGGACATTCCTCTTGCATTAGGATTTCACCATTAGTGTTGATAACTTCAAAATGCTTACCAAATGCTGGTCAGCTTCAAAACAAGATTTGTTACCAACACAAACTTTAACTTATCCAAGGTGCTCTGGCAAGTAGGGGTCCATCAAAACGGAGCATCTTTCTTGAGAATGGCAGTTAAGGGAGAATCAATCTTAGCATATCGGTGGATAAGAATCTCATACCATCTAGTTAAGTTTTGAAATCCCATAACTTCCTTTATCGTCTTTGGCTCTAGTGGGCTAGTCTTGATATAACAGCTTCTACCTTTGTTGGGGTCAACTGAAACTCCATTCTTTGACACTATGAACCCTAAATATTCAATGCAACTGGCAAAGAAGATGCACTTACTCTTATTAGAAAAAAGTTTTTTCTTCTTGAGGGTCTCCAATACTTTGTGCATCATCTCTACTTGGGATGTGTGGTTCTCACCAAGAAAGACACGTGTGGACACACCATCTAGGTCTAAAAAATAAAAAGTAAGTAATAACCATATATCTACTATCCTTAATGATGATGTAATTGAATTAGAAAATGAAAAATTCAAAGAGAGATGAGCTTTCCATTGGAATGAGGCATGGGCAAGAATGCTTGATTGGGTTCTCACCAAGAAAGACACGTCTGGACACACCATCTAGGTCTAAAAAATAAAAAGTAAGTAATAACCATATATCTACTATCCTTAATGATGATGTAATTGAATCAGAAAATGAAAAATTCAAAGAGAGATGAGCTTTCCATTGGAATGAGGCATGGGCAAGAACGCTTGATTGGGCTTCTTTTAATAGAGAGGTATGTTAGTATCTTTTGTAATATTTGTAAAGTTGATGCAAAAGTGAATTTGGTAAATCTAGTTCTAAAAAGATACAAATTAGTGCTCTTTTGGATCATGCTAAACTTGTCGCTTCTTATTGTAACACTAAAACAAATTGAAGCTTCACCAATGATAATTTGGTTTTCATACTAGTTTTTCTAAAGACTTAGATAGACTTATAGATTGAGTAAAAAAATTTAAAGCGCCTTTGTTGATGTTACATCTGTGTTGTTGCATTTATCAAGGTTGAGATTAAGGCTAAAGTTGACATCAAGCCATCAGCCCTTCATCGATTTAATCTTTTGATCATTCTTGATTATGGAATTCCTTTTTAATGGACAACATGCTTTAAGTGCATCAGCCCTTCGTCGATTTAATTTTTTTGATCATTTCTGGTTATGGACCTGCTCATGGACAACCACGTGTGGCTTTACATGCATTCGCAACATGCTGCTGTGCTACAAGATTGCAATAATGTGATATTAATCAATCTTAACGATTAATCTCACACACCAGCCTTTTTCTCTCCATAGAATTTTGCCATTAACTACTGCATTAAAGCCACATCGGCCAAGACATTTAATGCAGTCATAGCCAATACTAAATAGGGCTCAATCATTAATGTTATAATATGTTCATAGCCAATACAAAATAGGGCTCAACTATTAATGTTATAATATGTGTCCAATTGTTTTACTATTTGTTCTACTGTAGTGGAGGAAATCACATGGATTCTTTTAGTGTAATGTTAGGGGAGTAGAAAGAAATTGCAATTCGGTCCCCTAGTGTTTATTCAAATCCATACCATTAAAATGTCCATCATGTTATCGATTGCATTACAAGGCAATGTCTTTCAAGACTTTGATATTCCAAATGTGTGTGTATTGCCAAACTGCATACCATGCATTGCCATATTAATTTATCCTTGCAAAATTTGATATTAAGTTCCGAATGTTTATAGTTCATCGCTCCAAGATAAATCATTTGCTTGTAGTGATAAATGCATGAAGTCTCAATATTACTATCGTGTAAAAAAAACAAAGACAAAATCCTACTACTATCTACTAATTAAGTGGTATAGATGTGTGCTTCCAAACCTTGTATGTTTGAGGTCAATTAGGACCTAAAGTTGTAAATGTTAATGGATTCCCAAAGAGGGGTGCTCAAGCCTTGAGTCCTCTTAATGTCCTATATCCAGGTGAAATCCCCCACTACTAATTAAGTAGTACAGATCTATGTTTCAAAATTTGTACATTTGAGGTCAATTAAGACCTAAAGTTGCAAATGTTCATGGATACCAAGTGGTATTACGAGAAGCCAATCACGATACCGTGCATCATTAGAAGAGTTAAATTCCACTTATGACTTGTGCATATGGATATATGTCCCAAAAGGGGGACATAGGGGACTCCCATTTTGGGTGGGTCCCTTATGTCCTCTTTATGGTACACTTAACAAGATTTAGAGGTATGTGATGATACCTTTATTTAAGGTCATCTCCACAAATATTCCTTATGTGACATGAGAAATGCCTTTACTTTAGATTTGGGAAAGTTGGGTAATTCATGCTCTATAGAGGTTAAAGACAATGATTAAAAAGTTTCACCATTGCTACTAGTGTGTGTGAACCATACATGATAGAGGGTGTTGTTATCTCCAGGAAATTCAATACATGGTGTTAATAGACTTTAATCTTAGATATTGTGCCCAAAGGTCCCAATGGTTTTAGATTGTCTGTGAGGGTATTACATGCGCCATGTTATTGGCCCGATTTGCACCTACCACACAATGACCATAGCTAGCCACCCATGGTTCAAGCATGCTACAACATGGATCTTAATTCTTGTGCACCTTACATTGTATCCTTCTACACAAACAACCAAAACAAGACGACACCAAGTTGGCCATCATTTGTTGTGAAGATGACACCTATTCCTTAACAAGCATGCAAAGGCCAAGTCTATGATGTATGAAAACTGGTTGTTTCAAAAAAACATTTGTTGGGCAAGCAAGGGTGCCTGCCTGCAGGAAAAGAAATCATGACCAATATTTCATCACAAGCTTTTATATTGCAAACAAGAAATGGATCAATCCACAAAGGTTTTAGGGAGGGATCTGCTCTGCCCCCTCCATATCATGATCAGTATAGAGGAGAAGGGGATGCGTTGTTAACAGGAGATCCAGCCCATGATATAACACATCCCTGTAACTAAGAAGCCGCAGTATAGCAGCACAAGACCAGCCCCAAAGCTTCTGCTAAGCCTCATGCCATTCACAGGCATCATAACAAGTGCCCATACAAGCCCTACGGCAAGAAAGCCCATGATGAAAAACAAGCTCCCGTCACCATCAATAAAAAGAGGTTCGGGGTTCGACCTCCAACAAGCTATGACCAAAGACAGGCCCAATCCCACTACCATGTTGAAGAGGGGTCCTGCATAGCAACCAGAGATGGCTATTTGCACACCATCTCTGGCACCACAAGCAAGAGCAAGATCAGTTACAAGGTCTACCGTGGAGTTGCACCAAGCCAGAACTGTAAGCCCCAGAATGGCAGGGTTAATGCCTAAGATGGCTCCCAGGGCTTCCAAAGATCCTACAACCTGACCAGCAACAATGTAAAACCAAACAATACTCGTAAAGAAGCCTCCTGCTAGCCAGAGCCACAAAAACCTACACGGGGGCCTTGACTTTTCTGTGTTCATAAAAGCTAGTATTCCTAACACTATGCCCAAGCCTCCACTTATCCCGAGTGTCACATACATAGACCTTGTTGAGTCATTAAACTGGAGTATCCAAACTCCCCCCACAAAGAGAGGGGCCAGAGTGCAGCTGGCTATGGCTAGTGGGCGAGACCATCGTTCTTCTTCAACAACCGGGATTGTGAGGCGTCGGGGTAGGGCAAAAGGCCACTCTATGCCATACTTGTAGAACATGAGCACATAGCGCTTGGATTTTGCAACAACAGAATTATCATTCTTGCTTTCCAACACACATTCCAACTCTGCCTCCAGCTCTTGACTATGTAAATGATAGTGATGGTGTTGTAACTGAGGAGAAGAACTTGTCCATTGTGGCAGAGAGCTCTCAACTGTAGCTGCAGAAAAGGGAATGAATGGCATAAGAACAATCCCAAGATTTGCTACAACACATCCAGTGATCAAGATCACATATTAGAAAGACAATTACTACAGGTATAATACTTTATTATAAGCATTAATAAACTAATTATGTGCTGCAATATACACTAGTTAATGCAAAAAATTGAACGTGCACAGAGAAAAGGGAAGAGATTTACCTAATCTATGTATGTATCAACTGAACGATTAGCATATGACTTGACTCTACTTGTTGCTCCAATGCTCTACAAAACTAAAACCTGTTGTGCCAGGGCTGCCAACTTCTGATCCAGGCTTTGCTTTGCTACACAGAACTTGGCATGTAGAATAGAGAGAAGAGAAACGGATCTCAAATATACAGCACACACAAGTAGCCCTAAATCTACTGTATTGTATTATGTACAATGAGAATGTTACAACTGAATTCTGAGTACAAAATGTGATATTGATCCCAGATCTTAGCCCAATATGTTGCTGTAAGTCTTCCTTTGCCAGCCCTCAGCCCATAGAAATGCTCTACAGAGGTCAATTGCTTGATGGAATATGAGATGGAATGACTGAATATCTGTGCATGCAAGGGTCAAATGCCCAGCCTGTTGAAACCCTGTGGCCCTGTAGACGACCTGCCCACAACCACCTATCAGCTGGGCAACTGCTGTCCATGCTGGTGGAGTGCCATGTGGCAGCAGCGTGGCATCTGCACTGGCTGCCCAACTGTGCCTGTTGTTGGCAGACTGTGCCAGCTACTACTGCCCACGTGCTGTAGACCTGCCCCATGTACCCTAAAGACATGCAGGTGTGTCACATTCTGCCCCACTTGCATCACAGCTGTCCTCAGCTGCATGGCCTCCCGATAAGCTCTCAACAACGGATGAGACTCATCCATGAACTGATCCTCCTCAAACCAAACTGCCTGCTGGATCAAGTACCCTTGAACTTGAGGAACTACTGCAGTTGCATCCAACAATTAACCACGGTTGTACTCGCGCAAACCAACCTGCTCCAGCACCAAGACCTCCTTTAATCCTCAGTTATCCACCCACTCGGGTTCATAGTCATCCAACAGAGCACTCAATTCTGGTCCTGACACTCCACAAGGTTACTCAAATGGAACACCGGATGCATCTTCCAATGGCTTGGTAACACCAGCTTGAAGACTACATCATTGAGCTTCTTTATGATCTTAAATGGACATTTGTGCTATGAAGGCGGTTTGGAATCAACCTCCCCAAGTTGCTTGAGTCTCTACTTCAAGATCTTCAAATAAACCCAATCTCCCTTTTTGAAGGTACTACCCCACCATACTTGTCAGCCTCTCAAACATGCTTTGTCTGTGCCTTCAGTATTTCTTCCAGGACTTGCCCCAACATTTGGTCCGCATGATCTACATCATAATTCCTTGTGGAAGTCTTCAGAACTCGGGTCATCGGATTGACAAGCGGATCTCAAAGGGAGTCTTCTTCACCAATGCCAGCACCATGTCATTGATGACATGCTCCACCAACAACAAGGACTCCTCTTAAAGGATTTGATGCTCCTAATAGTAACACCGTAGCATAGTGATCATGGTTTTGTTCATGCTCTCCATCTCTCCCTCTATTTGGGGATAGAATGTGGTATTGACCCTCCCAAACCATAGAACAAGACCCTCCAAAACGCTCCAATGAACTTTGGATCCTTGTCCAAGATGATCCTCTTTGGAAGTCCATGTAAGCAGGAACCTCTCAGACGAAAAGCCTAGCCACCTCCTTAGCATCCCCATCTGTCTTGCAAGAAATAAGGTGGTACTGCTTACTCAACTGTAACATGCGAAAGCTTACAGACAGGATCATACTTTGAATAACGAATATTCAGCACCTTGGTTCCTGACGATTGCACAGTGTAGCGGAAGTAAGAGTGCAGAAGGAAGAGAGAGAGAGAGAGAGAGAGAGAGAGAATCACAATAAAGACGAGCACCCGATTGGGTCCCAAATACCCTTTGCAAGGCCCCCATCAAGGATGCTGTATTTGCTTTATTGAATGATGAGAAAAAGACTCAAATCTATAAATCTTCCCTTGGCTGTAAACCTTCAGCCTGTAGATGATCTGGTTATTGACCTTCAAGTTCACCTTTGCATTATGCTCCCTTTGGCTGTCCTGGCCCTTGGAACAATTCAGCACTTTGTGAATTAGAGATGCACTAACTCTTGACCAAGCCCATGCTTATATAGTCTCACATATGCTGGTCGGTGGGTTCTAGAGGCTATCGGCCTGCTCTTGTTTACTTCCACAACCTGTTTAATATGCATAAGTAAGCGCCTTTTTGTCTTATGACTGTTCTAGAATCTGCGGCTCTTCGTCAATCCAACTACAAAGTCATAGAAATATCCTTCCATGGCAAATATGGAACTAGCAATAGGTGAAGCTAGTCAACTGCTTTCTTGGTTTCTTGCTTGAACTTATGAGAGACCTGGCAGAACTGCATATATTGATGCACATCCTTCTTCATGTGAGGCCAAAAGAAGGAACGAGACATCTTCTCCATAGAGCCTCACCATAATGTCTTGAGACTGGAACAATTTCTTCCCACAAAAAAGAAACCGACAAAAATCACCACCCTTGGCTACACAGCCAAATCTTGGTTGTATCTTTGTAGTCATCCCAAACTAAGAATGTGCCACCAATGAAGTTGGCGAGGAGACAAATCTGGCTCTAACACTAAGTGGGCAAATATCTAAGTGAGTAGTGATTTGTCCCAATCGAGAACTCCAAGTCAATCGAATAGTAACCTCACTGCTAAATAGAGTGCACCATTGCGAGTAGGTCACATGGAATATCGTATCTCAGCACCATGGAGCTTCTGGCTCTCACAGGCAACAAGATGACCATGTTGCAACAGTACTCCAAGACTGCCTCCACTTACGTTGCAACAAGAAGGGTTAGTCCAAATCCAATAGCCGGAGATCGGGAGCACATGACATAAGAATTTTGAACTTCTACAAACATGCATGCTCAACCAAGGTCCATCAAAATATCCGATCCTCCTTTCTAGCATGTCATTGTTAGCCCAAGATATCCTCAAAGCTCATGCACATTTTTGATACAAGCCACAAAACAATGGCCTCGATCTTCTCTAGATCCATCGAGATTCCATCACCCAATATGATACATGTCCCAAACATGTAAATTTGACAATGAAGAACTCCGTCTGCCGAGGGTAGAGCAACAATTGTTTGGCATTGATTAACTGTAAGCTCCACGTGCTTCCCATGTCCAAATTTAGTCTTGCACCAAGATATCATCCAAGAAGACTGATAAATATCCCAAGAAAAGGCTTCAAGATGTCATCCTTCTAAAGGTTGCTAAGGCATCACAAGAACTCCAGATATATATGAATGTTGCATGTGTTGAAATATGGTGTCCGTCATGTCATGTATGGGGCACATGTATATGGGAGCAAGGTAGATGGAACTTAGGATGTCATGAGATTAAAATGGATGAAAGCTAAGATTATTAGGGAATGTAAATGGATGAATGTAAAAGATAGTCAATGGTCAAAAAATAGACACATGAAAGGTGCAAGGGTGCACAAGGCATGTGGGCATTTATGAACACATGGATGGCACAAATGTGCAAAGAGCATGTGGATGAGGGCTCTATGAGAGCTATAAATGGATGTAACAAAACTCATTCTCTTAATGCAAAAACGTGAGTATGTGATTAGGTCTAATTCATATATTGATTAGCTTCATTAGTGTCAACACTATGCTCTAACTATGTCTTCTTCCATCTTTCATCCACCATAGATCTCATTTCCTATGTTTACGCACTCATACCCTCTTCAAATCCACTTCTACTAAGAGCATGCAGAAGCTTGAAGAGTAGGATTATACTTTGATAAACACCTTTCAGCACCTTTGTTCTTGATGATGTATAATAAGAGTGCAGAGAGAGAAGAGAGACAAAACACATAGTTGGGTCCCAAATACCCTCTTAGGGGCCCCCACCATGTATGGTGTGTTTGCTATAACGAATGAGTAGAACAACTTACTACTGGCTGTAAATAGCCAGGACTGAACTGACTCTGGAGACCTTCACTTGGCTGAGGTAAACCTTAACCTGGGTCCTGAAGATGACCCTTGATCTTCACCTTCCACCCCTATTGGTTGTCTAGGCCCTTGAACCCTTGGCATTTACAGAAATATGAGAGGATTTACGAACTCGACTGAAGGGCTGATTATATACTCTCCACATGCTTTAGCCAGTTCACAGATGCTGTTGTCGGCCATGCTGTTGTCGGCCTGTTTAATATGCTGACGACTTGTGCCATAAAGGTTGTGCTTTTCACACGTGACGTGATGCTGAGCTGCAAACGTTACTTCATGACATCCTCTTATGCTGGCCGATTGGTAGTCTGGGCTCCAACTGGATCTTAAGCCCTTGGCTGGCCGTTGGGCAAGCCCCACATGACTGCCCATGCCCAAGGCTCTTCAAGGCCTACCTAGACTGGTGCCCATGCATCTAGCTAGCAACCTAATAAATGCCCAGTACAACTCTACATCATTCCATAGGGTTACATGTGCTGGACATGCACACTTGACCGTAACCATGTACAGGACTAGTACACCTGACCATGATGCTCTACAGTGGATCCCTGACAGACTTGTCCTGGGTAAGAGTTCACAAGGGCCAGTTACCACAATAAGTCTTGCACCTATCGTGCAGATATGTTCACGTGGCATCCAAGTGTGGGATGCACATGACAACAAATCTAATGGTATCCAGATTTCAGATCCAAATTACTAAACCACTTCACCCCTACAAGCCGATCCCGATAAGTCATCAATGTGGGGTGGCTGGAACTTGTTTTTGACGATAAGCTTGTTCGAACACATGCATACTCTCATCCTTCTTCACCAGGAGGGTCAGAGCTCCAAAAGGCGAGGAGCTCACACAAACAACCCTTTAGCCAACATTGACGGTATTAGGGTTTACTAAAGGTACAGTCCTAGCTACGGTGGCTCAAAGAACACATGGTGACTGTATATGTGTAGAGAGATAAAGAGAGAGGTAGAGAGAGAATCAATGCTCTAGAGAGAGGAAAGTATTGCACGACTCTATTAATTGATATAAGTTCACCAAGTACAAACGGGGTACCCCCCTCTCTCTAAGAAGGGTATGACTCTTCTGGCGATGCCAAGGCACCGTGACTTGGGACCCATGCATGGATGAAAGTGCTCGGTGAAGCCCCCATGTCGATGATAGCCATAAAGAGCCTGATACCGAAGCCCAAACATAAAGTGCCCATTTTGAGGCACAAATGGCATTATCTGTAATGCCCATGTGAACAACCTCTTAATAGAGATTCTATTTCACCACAATTGAGCTATGACCCTGGCTTTACATATTAGCTAGAGAAGGTCGTTGGTGCCGACAATGAACGCTGCACTGTGCTTGAAGCTACTGGAAGGTTGTGGAGGGCAAAAAAGTGGAGGAGAGAGCCGGGCGCAGGTGGTTTGTGCAGTAGTTAGCGGGCGGCGCCGATAGGCGAGGAGGAGGCCAAGAAGAGATGAAGGAGGCCATTAGGGCTGGGAGGGGAAAATGGCACAGAAGATGCGCAGGAGACAACTAGAGTCGAGAGGAGAAAACGGGGCAAAAGGCACACGCGATGGGGAACCATGTGGAGGCGGAGCTCCACCCAAGGAGCAAGCGAAGTCCTTGCCTCCTCCGGTCCGCCTCAGCCCAGGCGGCGAGATGGTGGTGCTACAGTAGGCTGTAGCGCAGGCGAGGAACGAGGAGCGTGGAACGACTAAAGATGAGCTAACGTCCTGTTGGCAGAACAAGCGAACAGGGACCAGCGAACAAGATGGCTCTGATACCAATTGATGGTATTATGGTTTACTGAAGGGACAGTCCTAGCTATGGTGGCTCAAAGAACACTATGGTGACCGTATGTGTGTATATATATATAGAGAGAGAAAAAAACCAATGTTCTAGAGAGAAATGTATTGCACGACTCAATGATAGGAGTTCACCAAGTACAATGCTTTTGTATCATACAAATAACACACACTAATAAGCAAGTGCCACATGGCACCCTTATCCACTCATAAGAGTGGGTTCACACACTATCAGCACACTTGACCCTTATGGGGGGCTTTTCACAAACACATTCACACACAGACATGGGTTCATGCACGAGGGGGGGGGGACACACATGAGACTCTAAATTCCAACAAACGTCTCCTCCAATTGCTACTTGAGCACTATCAGCTTAAGACAGTTCAGTTGGTACAAGATGCAAGACAAGGGCTTTGCACCCAAGAATGTGGTCAATGCAGTGTTCTTTGAGCTAGGATGGAGGCAACTCCTCAAGCCAATCTAATGAATACGTGTCCAAGCATGTCCAAAATGCATTACCAATCTATCGCCAAATCCTCCAAATCACCCAACTTCGTAGCCCGGCCATACAACAAACATGCATGACCACCCTTGCATGTCGTTGTTTCATTTGAAGGGCAAATACCACTGCAACAAGCATAGCATGAAACATCAAGGATTCCCTAACAACCTCCAAGTGTCGACGATGCTCACTTGCATGATCATACAACCATGGGTAGCCTAGAATAAAAATGTAAAACATCCACCTGATCGAAAAGCAATACCTTCAACAACAAAAAAAATATCCAAAAGCCAACAAGGCATCCTCAAATGTCTCCGCAACCCAAAATTGGTTCAAATTCTCACTTGCCTCTCATGGTAGTGACTAGGACTATGTCAATATTGTCCACCATCGTTCAACTACTTAACCACACGGTCTCGAATGATGTCCTCTAAGGCTCCTCCATCAAAGAGTATGGACACTCGATGTCCATGAATCATCCATTAGCACATCATCATATCATGCCAGTCCAAGACTACAAAGATCTTGCCAAATTCGGTCAAGCAAAGAGTAGATGTGTTTCTAGTAAGAATAGGAGGGGTAGATATTGTTGGTACCATTATTACTGCAGCACACAAATTGGCCTTTTTCCTTTCCCTTAACATCTTTGCTTCTTCGTGTTCTCAAGACAATCTTTCGCAATATGCTCAGTGGAGTCACTCTTTAAAGATTTTCTGTCGCCCCTACTGCTCAATCTCAGACTTTGATTCACCATGTTTTTGCATTAAACGCTCCCATTGTTTCTTTAAATCAAGTTTATAATCCATGAAAACGAACTGCTTCAAGACTGCCTCTTGTGGAAATCATCCGAGCAAGTGACGAAGTGGAACCTAAGGGTCTACCCACCACAAGAGGATGGCATTACCACCTGGGCTAGAGGCCCCCTCAATGTTGCTTGCACGATGAGGTAGGTGTAGGACCCTTATAAATCAGGTAATAATTTTTTCTCAATTCGCTCGATGATTTATGTCGCTTCCATGTAAAAATTTAACGAATACAAAAAAAAAAAAAAGGTGCTTGCATAAAGACACGGGGGTATAAACTCTCCCTGCCTAAGTTAGAGGCTCAAGGCACACGCAATGCTGGACTTCATAAACCATGCATGTCCACATACCATCATAATAATGCAACAAGAAGACACCAGGTTAGCCATTATTCTGTAGCGAATGTGAACTTATTGCTTAACAAGCATGCAAAGACTAAGTCTATGCAGTAAAGACTTTCATAACCAATATTTCATCACAAGCTTATATTGCACACAAGAAATGGATCAATCCACAAAGGTTATGAGCCATAATAACAATTTATAATACTCATCAGACCATTTTATGTGAATCATTGCATCTATCATTGGGGTAGTCAAGTGCTCTGAAAAGGAATTTTGTCAATCTCAATAAAGAATATCCTAATAAAATCGAGATTAAGTTGGATACTGGAGAGGCTTTCATTTAGCCGGTGGTTTACAAGAACCTTTCCACTTTTTGCTACAATGTGAAAAAACAGATCACTTTACCAGAGACTGTATACCCCGGTCCCCCCTCTTCCTTTTCCACTTCCCCATCCTCCTCACATGGGAATCACACACTAAACCATCTAAAATCACATCATCGCCAATAGAGAACGCTGTTCATATAAGAGCATCCAAAAAAGTTACAATATTTCAGAAAACAATATGCATGCAGTAATCCCTCCTTGATTTCAATGTTTCAAGTATAATCAACATTCTCTACTTGGCTACACAATGTTCGCAATTACATGTACAATGATATATTACATATTTGTATGGATTAGGGTCCACTGGGGCAGAGATCTGCTCTGCCTCATCCATATCTTAATCAGTATAGAGAAAGGATGCATGCATTATGCTGTTACTGGGAGATCCAGCCCATGGCATAACACATGCCTGTAACTAAGAAGCCGCAGTAAAGCAGTACAAGGCCGGCCCCAAAGCTTCTGCTAAGCCTCATGCCATTCAGAGGCATCATAACAAGTGCCCATGCAAGACCTGCAGCAAGAAAGCCGATGATGAAAAACAAGCTCCCGTCATCATCGGCAACAAAGAGAGGTTCAGGGTTTGACCTCCAGCAAGCTATGACCAAAGACAGACCCAGGCCAACTAAAATGTTGAAGAGGGGTCCTGCATAGCAACCAGAGATGGCTATTTGCACACCATCTCCGCCACCACAAGCAAGGGCAAGATCAGCTACAAGGTCTCCTATGGAGTTGCCCCAAGCCAGAACTGTAAGCCCCAGAATGGCAGGGTTAATGCTGAAGATGACTCCTAGGGCTTCCAAAGATGCTACAACCTGATCAGCAACAAGGTAAAACCATACAATACTCATAAAGAGGCCTCCTGCTAGCCATAGCCACAAAAACCGACATGGAGGCCTTGCATTTTCTGTGTTCATAAAAGCTAGTATTCCTAACACTATGCCCAAGCCTCCACTTATCCCAAGTGTCACATACATGGACTCTGTTGAATCATTACACTGGAGTATCCAAACTCCCCCCACAAGGAGAGGGGCCAGACTGCAGCTTGCTATGGCTAGTGGGCGACTCCATCGTTCTTCTTCAACAACTGGGATTGTTAGACGTCGGGGTAGGGCAAAAGGCCACTCTATGCCATACTTGTAGAGCAGGAGCACATAGTGCTTGGATATTGCAACAACAGAATAATCATTCTTGCTTTCCAACAAATATTCCAACTCCGCCTCTAGCTCTTGGCTATGTAAATGATGATGATGGTGTTGTGATTGAGGAGAAGATCTTGTCCATTGTGGCAGAGACGTCTCAACCATAGCTGCAAAAAAGGGAATCAATGGCATAAGAACAATCCCAGATTTGCTACAGCCTACAACACATCCAGCGATCAAGATCGCATATCAAAAAAGACATAATTACTACAGGTATAATCCTTTATTATTAGCATAAACAAACTAATCATGTGCTGCAATTAACACTAGTTAATGCACATATTGAACACGCACAGAATGAAGAAAAGAGATTCACCTAATCTGCTGTGTATATTAGCTGGAGAATAACTATTTACAATAATCAAGCCTAGATCTGGACTCCTAAATGGTGTGTGCTAACTACTAAGGCATGTGACGTGACCGTACTTGCTTCTCCAGCACTGTTCAAGACTGAACCCTACCGTGCCGGGGCTGCCAACTTATGATCCAGGCTTCGCTTTGCTGCACAGGGACTTGGCACTGCAGAACTGTGGTTGATTGTTAATATCTAACCCTAGCCCTGCTATTTTTAGGCTAGCCTTTTGAAAGCCCAAAAACAATATCATTAAAATCACTAAACATGTCCATACTAAAATAAAAAGGTGCCCACTCTTGGCCTCTTGGCCAGGCTGGTTTATACATGCTTAGGCTTACCCAAAACTGGTATAAAACTGCCCATAAACTCTAGGCTTACGTCCACATGTCACCAGATTATTGATGCGTATAACATCCCCTCTTGACCAGGCAGGTTTATACATGCTTAGGCTACCCAAAACTGGTATAAAGCTGCCTATTAACTGTAGGATTACGCCATGACTCACCAGATTAATTGGTGCGCATGCATCCCCTCCTCTTCAACTCGAAACACTAGGAGACTTAATTCACCTTTGCTCCGAAGTGCACCTCCACCTGGATCATCCTATCCCCGCTTATGTCCATTTTTCAATTTTTCAAAATTCAGTTGAGTTCTGGAATTTTTGTGTGTGGTGGAAAAGGACACAACATCTTTAACATCATAAAACTAACTGTGATCTGGCCATTGTAGCATGTAGCTCCCATTTTCAAAAGTCTAACTGTCCAAACTCAGGAGACATCTCCCTCCCTGAGATCAAACTGCAGGCTTTGCACTACTTTACTTCCAATTCTGACTCCACGACATCCGAAACACTACGGACCTCACTGTTAACACATTCATCCCTAGTTTCTGCCCATTTCTGGTGTCCTTTTGGTCCCATTTGTATGGCCCTTGATTGTGGGCTGGCCACCCCTATTTTACATATTTTTCTGGGATTTTTCCTAACCCTTTTGGTATTTTACCAGTCGGCCAGCTCATATGCTCCAGTCGGCCAGCATATTCAGCTCCAGTCGGCCAACCCTCCTCACCTATAAATAGGTGGGGCTGGCCTCTCATTTCTCATATTCAGTCTTGTACATATTTTGCTCCCTCACTTATGAGACTAACAGTGTCTCTTGCTTGGGACTGTTTTGGTTCAGTATATTCAGCATAGTTTGCTCCATCTCTCTCTCTCTTGCACTCTCTGTTCAGCACATTCTAGTGCCACTCTGCTTCCGCTCTATGCACTCTTTCATGGTATCATAGCTCCCGGTTTAGCAACCTTTCTGCTGCCCCAGATTCAGCCCTGTTTTCAGCACCTACTCCTCTGCGTTTTCTTCCAGATTCATAGCTTTTGCTGCTGCGTTTTCTGGACAGCATTGCCCACTTAGAGATTGGACTGCAGGCGGCCTCTTTTCTACAGGACATCACTTGTTCACTGCTGCGTTTTCCTCTCCAATGGCCCTTTCCCTTTGCCGCAGAGGGGGCTAGTGGTGTTGCACGCTTTGGTGGCACTCTTGGTACCTGTGGAGGACACCTTTTCTTCAGAGATTGTGCGTTTTCTTGAGGAGAGCCCAAGCTACTGTCTTTGTTGTTGCCTTTCCCTCTTGCACCCTCTTACAGCATATTCCCTAGCCCTGTGTGGCTACCTTTTCTCTCTGTATCAAATCCGCATTTTTGCTTCCCTCTTCTGGTGACCTCAAGGTTGGAGGTACAGTCGACAGAAGCTTCTGCGTTTTTTTGCCAGGAGGATTCTCGGGTGCTGTCCAGCCTCTTAGGGTGGCATTTTGGTGGGAGGAAAGACCCTATATCAACATTTTCTGATTTGGACAGTTTTATCTTATGAGGGTTGGTTCTCTTGATTGGATCAATGATGACAACTTCAAATTTGGCTCCCGTACCACTCTCTTGTAATTTCCTTGATGAGGCAGACAAGTTGGATGGTGGTAACTTTCAGTCATGGAAGTTGCAGGTTACTTCTATTCTCAAGGAGTATGGTTTGATGGAGTTTCTCTCTTACAAGAATCGGTGCTTGCCGGACCTTGCCTCTGCGGAGGATGTGTGTCGGTGGAGGAAGACTGACGAACAAATCTATGGCTTTCTCCTCCTGAATTGTCAGGATTCGGTTCTTCGACACTTCATCTATGCTCCTGATGATGCTTCTACCTTCTGTGTGTGGCAGTTGCTTTGTGACCTGTATGGTGATGCCAATGGCTGGCAGATGATTTCTGCTTCTGGGTGCTGTGCAGCCAGTGATTTTGTGGATACTTCTTTTGGAGATGTTCCTGCAGCGAAGGATATTGGGCCAATTTTGCTCATTGCATCTGAGGAGTTTGTTTCTCCTGTTGCCTTGCCTTCAGTTTCTGTGCATACTTCTCCTTGCCAAGATGATATCTCTTGTAATGTTTTTGAGGAAGACAGTGGGCTATCTTTGCTCACAACTTCTGAGGGGGGGTTTTCTCCTATTGCTTCATCTCCGACTCTTTCTTCGACAACTAGTGACCTGGATGTGTTGTTGGTCCCTTTGCCTTCTACGGAGGAGCCTGCTTCTACGCTGTGTTATGCTATTGAGGAGGCTACTACTACTTCAGTTACCACTACAGTGAATGTTCCTACTTCCCTTACTCTGTGTGAGGATTTTGGATTGTGGTCAGGTGTGTCTGTGACCGTGCCTGGGGCACAGTGGTACTTCCAGGGATTGAAGGATTGGGCTTTGGATTTGGTTGGGCTTGTGGAGTCCCGACATCAGTTTTCAGAGGGGGCAGTTGAGTTCTTACATCTGGCGATGCCGACCTTTAAGAAGGGTGCTATTATACAGCATTTGGCTACTCTTGGTACAGAGTTGGAGCAGATGGACTCTATTTCTTTTGAGGGTATTATCTTCTTAGAACTACAGGCTTCTAGGGATTCCTGTGACACTATGTTTATATTTGGGTTTGGCACCGATATTTGGAGCAGCACGATGCAACCTTCATGGTTGATTTCTTCTAGAAGAACAGTGTACCTCGCAACTTATTTTGTTACTTTTGTAGCTGAGTTGCTGTGGAGATTGCTTGTGGAGCTTTCCTGGTACCTGTTGTTGCTGCTTTCTTTTGTCTTTGACAGAGGACGCCTTCTTCGGCTTCTCGGAGATATGTTCAGCATCTGGTGCTGAGAGGGGGTGTTAACACATTCATCCCCAGTTTTTGCCCATTTCTTGTGTCCTTTTGGTCCCATTTGTATGGCCCTTGATTGTGGGCTAGCCACCCCTATTTTACATATTTTTCTGGGATTTTTCCTAGCCCTATTGGTATTTTACCAATCAGCCAACTCATATGCTCCAGTCGGCCAGCATATTCAGCTCCAGTCGGCCAGCCCTCCTCACCTATAAATAGGTGGGGCTGGCCTCTCATTTCTCATATTCAGTCTTGTACATATTTTGCTCCCTCACTTATGAGACTAACAGTGTCTCTTGCTTGGGACTGTTTTGGTTTAGTATATTCAGCATAGTTTGCTCCATATCTCTCTCTCTCTCTCTCTCTTGCACTCTCTGTTTAGCACATTCTAGTGCCACTCTGCTTCCGCTCTGTGCACTCTTTCACTCACATCATCCCCCTAGGGTGAATTCAGAGAATAAAAACGGATAGCTCTTTGGAATTGCCACCAACTCCAGGTTCTCTTGTACCTCAAAGACTAACTTGCATTGATAGCAGAATTGGACACCACCTCTTCGTTGACTTTGGCATGCAGCATCCATATCGTCTGTTGCATATCGCTCAAATCCCCTAAACCTTGGTCTTTCAAGGGTTCAAATTCTTGGACAGCTCCAGGTCCTACAATTTGAACCCTTGGAAGAAAACACCCTCTACTGAGTTTAGACTGTTGATGAACTCGAGGCTGCGGTGCCTGCTTTTGCCGACAATACTACTTTGTTGCATTGACTCTGTCTCTGAACAGCTTGCAACATATTCCCTCACTCCTTCAAATATCTAGCTTTCTGTTCTTCATCTTCCCGTCTATATCGGGCTTCAAGCTCTTCATGTCCAAGGGTAGTAGACTTCCAATTCTTCCCAAGCAGCCTCCCGTGCTTCTTCATCTCAACCGTACAGCCCCTTTCAGACTACATGTTCTCACAAGTGCCATTCTACTATGGAAACAATGTTTGCCATTGGACACTTGACTTCTACCCAAAAAAAAAAAGACATACGAAAATCGTCTTGCTACAACCTACACCTAGACTTCCTACACTCTCCCTAACACCTATGGTTGAGAACTTAAGCAACATGCATGCATGACTCCCTAGAAAAGACATATGCTCTTATAGCGATGTTACATGCTGAGCAGAAGCGTCCTAATAATGCACTGCAGTTAACAGTGACTAACATACATAACGATGTTACATGCTGAGCAGAAGCGTCCTAATAATGCACTGCAACTAACAGTGACTAACATACAAGCTAAACATTTAGCTAATTTACTCTACTAGATCTGGACTCCTAAATGATGTGCATTAACTTTTGATGCATATGACTTGATTGTACTTGCTGCTCCAAATCTGTATGAGACATAAATCTGCTCATCACGGCTACTAACTCCTGATTAATCTTTGCTCTGCTGCACGGGAACTTGGCACTGCAAAACTGTTGACTAAAGTTGAGATCTAATCCTAGCTCTACTATTTAAAGGCTCATAATTGCTCCAATCGGCCAACCTTTTGGAAGCCCAAAAATGATATAATAAAAACATTAAGCGTGTTCATACAACTAAAAAATTGCCCGACTCTTGGCCATACTAACTTACACATGCTGAGGTGGCAAAAAACTGATCCAAAATTGCCCATTTATTGTAGGATTATGACCACTTAATTGCTTGTTATCTTTCCTGACTCCTCTGATTGAGCATCAGCTCTTGCTTCTTTAAATTGACATTTTATTGCTTCCTGTCCATGCCTTTTCTTTTTCTTGTGTGGCCTTTGCAACTCCTCGTTTGCTCCCTTGGCCAAGGTTTGACCAAAATCCTTCTCTTCTTGCTCTATGGGGTCTTCCAAACTACTATAAATATAATAATTTATCAGCGAAAAAAATACAAGCGTTTGTATTTGTCTCAACACAAGATCGCTAAAATTAAACGGATAATGTATGGACTTATTTGCAGAGAGGAAAGCTAAACAAAGTCATTAACATCTAAAATAACCATCACCAAAGGTCCCAAAGTAACACCTTGTGAATGCAAATTGTCACAAATCCCTATATTCTAGGGACATGCGGATGCGTGTCAGGCCTAGAAACATGCGGATGCATGTATGTATTATACCTGGGCATGTGTATGGATCATATGAGTGGATGCATATGAGTCCAAGGACATGGCAGGACATTTGTGGACTTTCGGGCGGTGCCCGTGTGGATTCCGGCCATGCACACATGGTGTGTTATGATGGCAGGCGGAATATTTTCAAGTACAAGAATGATGATAGGTGGTTCTCCAAGTTTACATGTGCACAATGCATAAATGATGCATGCCATAACTTTATTTTACTTTGTGTGACATTGTCTTGCTGCCTGGACAATGCTTGTTATTTTGGCTTGTGAAGTCCGAGGGACCGGGGACGCCCGGGCACCTTGTGGACGCGTGTGTGCACTTCTGCTTGGGCCTAAAACTGTGGGCTTATGGGTTTTGCAGGTGGTAAGTGCGTCCACACTCAATTTACAGCTTATTTCATTTACTACTAAAGTTTATTGGTTTGCAGGTCCAAACTCATTAATAAGTGGCCGGACAACTTATAATGCGTTCGCATTTGGTTGGACCAAAATTAATGAAGTCCGGACAGCTTATGGCCATTTTCCATTTGGTTGGACCTAAACTTATACAAACAGGACAAATGGAGCACTATGGGCTGGACACCTACCTGGACACCTTATGGGGACACTTGTCAGCCTGTATGTGAACCCACCAAGCCCCATAGGTGGCACTGGAGAAAGGCGCCTCCTTCAAGAGGCCATTTGGGCTGTTTTATTCATAACCCAACACATTGGAGAGCTGGTTGAAGCTTTTGGAGTTGCTACAGGGCTGGTTGCTTGCTTCCCGGACTCACACAAGCTTGGATATCGATCCCCACACTCTTCTAAAGGGCTGGTTGGTAAATTTCAGACCTGTATTTTCTGGCTATTGCGAGTTTTGGGCTGGTTACAGGTGTCCAAAGTCAACTTGGACAGTACAAGACAGCTCTAGGGACCCCCACAGGGCTGTAGGACCCTTTACAGGTGGATTTCTCGCGACAGAAAGTTGCTGTTTTGGACTGGTTATTGCACAAAACAGGCCGGACAGCAATGGAATATGTGAGCATGGATGTGTCTCAAGGATTCTTGGTATAGCAGGTGCTTAGGGCAAGCATTGGGGACACTTGCTCGCGGAGAACACAGGTTTCTGGATCAGTTTCTCGCGTGGAAACAGGGCCTAAAGATCCATTTACATCCTGTGCAGGGCGGAGTACCTGTGAGGATTGTGATACTCTTGTGCAGGGCGGATGTACCTGTGAAGAGGCTTGTGCAGGGCGGATGTACCTGTGTGTAGGGCGGATGTACCTACAGATTCTCTTGTTTGAAATGTCTTCATTCATGATGTATTTGGAAGAATCAGGTGCAGGCTGGCGGTGAATCCCCAGGCACCCGTAATCTTGTACTTTGCAGACTCTTTTGGTAATATAACCTAAAGGGGGGGGGGTCAGCCTATCATCGGCCCCTTTATGTGGTGTACTGTCATTTTCAGCTTTGTGGTTGTAATACTCAAGTGTTAAGTGCTCAGAATCTTGTTCACATTTATACGATTCCAATACACGCGTCCGCCTCCCGTTACATTGGTATCAGAGCTCAGTTTTTCCCCTCATTGGAAAACGGTCTGAGGCTTGGAATCATAAGTGGTGACCTGATTTGAGTGTCATGGACAGCCACATTTCTGACAGTGTGGAGAACACACAGGACCGTGAATTTCATGGTACAAAGGATGCAAGAGATGCTGCAGGCAATGATGTCTATGGAGATGCAGGTACTCATGATACGATGCATTCTGATTTGGAATCTTTGAGGCGTCAAGTGCGACGCTATAGGGCTGAAACCGAAGAGCTTAGGTCATTGAAAAATGACCCGGATGTACAAAGGGTGTTGGCTGCGAAGGCAAAGGCTTCGGTCCATGAAGTCACTTTTGAAGCAATTGCAAAGGAAATGGATGTTGAGAAACCCCGAGAGCTTGCACTTGCATACCTAATGGTTAAGGGTGATGTATACACTGAAGCAGATGGTAGTTTGGCTTTCAAGAAGCCACCCCTCATCGTGGTGATGCACATGATGCACAACAAGCAGAAAGAGCACAGCAAGTGCCAAATGCTGAAAGGACAAGAGTCCCTGGTGCTAGGCTTGATGCAGGTCAAGAGAAGAGTAAGGATGAGGGATCCTCTACTCATTCCCGCTTTACTCCAAGAAGACATGTCCGTTCTCGTGTTGAGCTTTCCACTCATTTGGAGAGTGTGGCTCAAGAGAGAACGAAGAGGGATCGTGAATCTTCATCGCGGCATCATCATCATGCAGATGAACAGGATGTACATAGGGATGCATATAGAAGGAAGAAGCCTCGAGAGTTCAAGTCCGGTGACAAGGATGTAAAGTTTGAAAACTTTCAGGGACGGATGGACTTTACCAAAGCACTTGCTTTCATCAGACAGTTTGAGATAGCTTTTTGCAATGAAGACTTTTCGGAAAAGTCTATGCTCAGGCATGTGGGAATGCATCTCAAGGATACGGCAAGTGATTGGTGGCTTGCAAAAATACTTGATGGAAGTGCTGCCCCAACTTGGTCTTCTTTCAAAATTCAGTTTTATGATCAATTCTTACCACCAAACTTTGCAAAGGATGTACGCAAGGAGTGGGATTGGCTGTCCCAAGATGAGGGAGAGTCCGTTGCTTCATACATAGCAAAGTTTTGGAAAGTCCTTCTCAAGGTTACTCCCTTCATGAAGATTGGAGAGGACGAGAAGAAGAGAAAGTTTGAATCGGGGCTCCATCACATCATTCAACAAAGCTTGGGAGTGTACCCAAATAAGACCATACAAGAGCTTATACACTCAGCCATGATTGCGGAGAATTTGCACATAAAAACACCCACAAATAAGCCATTTGCAGGTCAAAACAAGAGCAAATTCAGGGCTGGTTATGACCAGAAAAAGGGTGGACAGCCACCTAAGAATGCTCCCAAAGATGGCCGAGATGCAAAGGATGACTCCGAAAAGAAGCCGGGGGGTAAACGCCACAATTTTGGGCTCTCAAAACAGATTGGAAGAGTACAGGAAGGCTGGAAAATGCTTTAAGTGTGGCAGTAAAGATCATATATATCCTAAATGCCCACAGAATCCTAAGAATGCTGAGCCTAATGTGCAAAAGCCTCTTGTGAATGTTGTACCCGATGTGCAGGGTAATACAGGGCATGAGCCCAAGAGTAGAGTCATATGCAAGGCTTGGGGCAAATTGAAGAATCAGCCCGCTTTGTTTCTTTTTGATGATGCTTCCACAGATAACTTTATATCCGTACAGATGGCTGCCGCCATAGGTCTCAATGTGGAAGACATGGGAATGCAAATGAATGCAGATGCCACCTTTGAGGGCAAACAGGTTGATGTAGCTCCGATCATTGGTAAGCTCCGTGTACAAATACAGGACTACCTCGACTATGAGAGCTTTCTAGTGGCTCCTCTTACAGGTTGTGATGTTTTGTTGGGGATGCCCTGGCATCACCGTTTAGAGCCTGTTAAGGCTTACAAAGAGAAGAAAATCAGCTTTGTACATAGAGGCCGTGAGCACTCTATAGATGCTGGTACTACTGGAAGTACCATACCTCTTGTAAGCCATGTACAAATTAAAAAGGCAATAAAGAAATCAGCTTGTTCTTACTTGGTTTTTGTACGTGATACCATTGAACATTCTAGTGTTGATGTTAGTACATTAGATCAAGACAAGCTTAACTTTTTGAATGAGTTCAAAGATTGTTTTGCGAATGCTTTGCCAGCAAGGTTGCCACCAGAGAGGCCGGAAGATCATTGCATAGATCTAATTCCCGGTAGCTCTCCACCTAATAGGCCACCATACAGGGTGAGTGCTAGTCAACAAGAAGAGATTATGGCACAGGTGAATGAACTTTTGGAAAAGGGTTTGATTCGGCCTAGCTCCTCGCCGGTACTTCTTGTTCAAAAGAAGGATGGTACTTACAGGATGTGTGTGGATTACCGTGCCCTCAATAAGATAACCATCAAGAATCGATTTCCGATTCCGCGCATTGATGACATCTTGGACAAGCTTGAAGGTTCGGCATGTTTCAGCCGAATAGACCTCAAGAGTGGGTATCATCAAGTGAGAGTGGCACCTCAAGATGTACACAAGACTGCATTTAGGACAGCCTTTGGTCTTTATGAGTTTTTGGTGGTGCCTTTTGGCCTTACAAATGCACCCGCTACCTTCAACAGGATGATGGACAGGGTGTTCAGAAAACATAGAAAGTTCACAGGTATATTCTTTGATGACATTATTGTATTCTCAAAGAATGAAGCCCAACATCGTGAGCACCTGGCTATTGTGTTTAAAGAGCTTAAGGAAAATCAGCTCTACATAAATGCAAAAAAGAGTGAATTCTTCCTCCCAAAGATTCACTATCTTGGTCACATTGTATCAAAGGATGGTGTGCGCATGGATCCCGCAAAGATACAAGCCATGCAAGAATGGCCAGACCTGAAATCAGTCCATGAAGTGAGGAGCTTCCTTGGTTTATGTGCTTACTACAGGAGGTTCGTCAAGCATTTTGCTTTCATTGCCGCACCGTTACATGACTTAACGAAGAAGAAAGCAATCTTTAAATGGACACAAGAAGAGAGAGATGCCTTTCAAAAGTTGAAGAGTGCAATCATCTCGGGACCGGTACTCATTATTCCGGATTTGCACAAACCTTTTGTTGTGGAATGTGATGCAAGTGGAGACTGCATAGGGGCTGTTTTGAACCAAGAAGGACATGCCATTGCCTATGAGAGCAGACGCTTGCAACATGCAGAGCTTCACTTACAGGTTTATGAGAAGGAGTTGTTGGCTGTAATTCATGCCCTTACTATTTGGAAACACTATCTTTTAGGGGCTGATTTTATGGTCAAAACTGATCATCAAAGTTTGAGATACTTTTTGACTCAAAGTAAGCTCTCAGAGAAGCATATGAGATGGGCAAATTTCCTCTCAATGTTTCATTTTCAGATTTTGCACACTCCAGGGAAAAAGAATGTGGTGGCGGATGCCTTATCTAGACGACCACAGGTTCATGCTATTACAGTAGCATACCATGAGGACCTTTCCCCCCAAATCCAAATGCCCATTGGCACCTTGTTAAAACATAGTCCAAATTTATGGTATGACCTAAGGGATTGGATGGAACGCAAACTACAGGCTTGTATGGAGGAGAGAGCTTGCGCAGATTCCTCGGCTGAATATGAGCCCCATCATCCTGAACTACTCCATCACCACACCCCACAACCCAAAGGTGCACCAACAATTTGAGTAAATGCGATGGGCCATTACTTTGAAGGTGATGACACAAACGCAGCCCTGCCCATTTCCTATAATGGACATGTGGTCAAAGCCATCTTGGATAGAGATTTATCATCTGGATGAGGATTTTGCACATGTATGGGCTGATTTGCAAGAGGGTATTGCTGTCCCATCTTATGTCATAAGAGATGGATATCTCATGATGCAAAATCGTATGTGTGTGGTAAAGAACCTTCGTCATAAGGTTATGGATGAGTGCCATGCTCCTCCATATGCAGGTCATAGAGGCATTTTGGCCACAGCACAAGCTTTGGAGAGGTATTTCTTTTGGCCACATATTCGCAAGGATATTGAAGCATATGTACGTGAATGTATGGTATGTCAAAAGGTCAAATTTGACAGACATAAAGCACCTGGATTGCTTCAACCTTTGCCTATACCAAATGAACCATGGGAAAGCATTGCTATGGATTTCATTATGGATTTGCCAAGGACGCCACAGGGAAATGATGCTATTTGGACCATTATTGACAGGTTTAGCAAGCAGGCACATTTCATTCCCGTGCGCAAGACAATAAAGCCAGATCATATGGCTAGGATGTTTTTGGCACAGATATTCAAACACCATGGCATGCCTAAATCTATTGTGGGGGATAGAGATCCTAGAACCACAAGTTTATTTTGGCGCGCATTGTTTGACAATATGGGTACAAAGCTGAACTTCTCATCAGCTTACCATCCACAGACAGATGGGCAAAGTGAAATAGCAAATTCAGCCATCCTCGACTTGCTGAAATCTTATGTATCCGACCGCAAATCGGATTGGGAGAAGTATTTGCCACTTGTGGAGTTTGCCTACAACAATACGGTACATACTTCTACGGGCAAGGCGCCCTTTGAGATTATCTATGGCAAGGTGGTACTACCACCCATCCTTCGTACAAAGGATGAGATTTTTGCAGCAGATGAGTATGTCAGAGACTTGGATATTGCATTTGCACAGGTACGGACAGCCATAGAGAGGTCTCAAACCAAGAATAAAAAGGCAGCTGATAAGCATAGAAGGGATGTACAATTCAAACAAGGTGATTGGGTCTTGCTGAAATTTGAAAAGGCACGCCTTCGGAAGAGGCCAGGAAAAGAGGGAAAGTATCCTAAACTTTCCAACAGGTACTATGGACCTTTTCAGATCTTGGAGAAGATCAATGATGTTGCATTTCGGCTTGTACTCCCAGATCATTGGAACATGCATAATGCTTTTCATGTGAGCCTATTGAGGCCTTATGTGGGACCGACACTGTTTGAGCCGGTTTTGGAAGACCCACCCGAGGTGGATGAGCTGGAAGAGATTCTTCAACCTGAACAGATTGTTTTTCACAAGGAACGAAAGCTTGCGGGAGGCAAACTTATTCGTAGGTACCTTGTGAAGTTCAAGAATTATTCAGCTTTGGATGCGAAATGGATGGATGAGGCCTACTTCGAAGATTACCCAGATCTTTTGAAGGCCTATCTGGAGGCTTTTCAGTTGCGGTCAACTGATTAGAAGCCGGGGGGATGTCACAAATCCCTATATTCTAGGGACATGCGGATGCGTGTCAGGCCTAGAAACATGCGGATGCATGTATGTATTATACCTGGGCATGTGTATGGATCATATGAGTGGATGCATATGAGTCCAAGGACATGACAGGACATTTGTGGACTTTCGGGCGGTGCCCGTGTGGATTCCGGCCATGCACACATGGTGTGTTATGATGGCAGGCGGAATATTTTCAAGTACAAGAATGATGATAGGTGGTTCTCCAAGTTTACATGTGCACAATGCATAAATGATGCATGCCATAACTTTATTTTACTTTGTGTGACATTGTCTTGCTGCCTGGACAATGCTTGTTATTTTGGCTTGTGAAGTCCGAGGGACCGGGGACGCCCGGGCACCTTGTGGACGCGTGTGTGCACTTCTGCTTGGACCTAAAACTGTGGGCTTATGGGTTTTGCAGGTGGTAAGTGCGTCCACACTCAATTTACAGCTTATTTCATTTACTACTAAAGTTTATTGGTTTGCAGGTCCAAACTCATTAATAAGTGGCCGGACAACTTATAATGCGTTCGCATTTGGTTGGACCAAAATTAATGAAGTCCGGACAGCTTATGGCCATTTTCCATTTGGTTGGACCTAAACTTATACAAACAGGACAAATGGAGCACTATGGGCTGGACACCTACCTGGACACCTTATGGGGACACTTGTCAGCCTGTATGTGAACCCACCAAGCCCCATAGGTGGCACTGGAGAAAGGCGCCTCCTTCAAGAGGCCATTTGGGCTGTTTTATTCATAACCCAACACATTGGAGAGCTGGTTGAAGCTTTTGGAGTTGCTACAGGGCTGGTTGCTTGCTTCCCGGACTCACACAAGCTTGGATATCGATCCCCACACTCTTCTAAAGGGCTGGTTGGTAAATTTCAGACCTGTATTTTCTGGCTATTGCGAGTTTTGGGCTGGTTACAGGTGTCCAAAGTCAACTTGGACAGTACAGGACAGCTCTAGGGACCCCCACAGGGCTGTAGGACCCTTTACAGGTGGATTTCTCGCGACAGAAAGTTGCTGTTTTGGACTGGTTATTGCACAAAACAGGCCGGACAGCAATGGAATATGTGAGCATGGATGTGTCTCAAGGATTCCTGGTATAGCAGGTGCTTAGGGCAAGCATTGGGAACACTTGCTCGCGGAGAACACAGGTTTCTGGATCAGTTTCTCGCGTGGAAACAGGGCCTAAAGATCCATTTACATCCTGTGCAGGGCGGAGTACCTGTGAAGATTGTGATACTCTTGTGCAGGGCGGATGTACCTTTGAAGAGGCTTGTGCAGGGCGGATGTACCTGTGTGTAGGGCGGATGTACCTACAGATTCTCTTGTTTGAAATGTCTTCATTCATGATGTATTTGGAAGAATCAGGTGCAGGCTGGCGGTGACGGCTGCATAAAGCAGGTGCACGTCTGCACTAGATCCAAGAAGACCATAGAGCTCTCACAAACTCGCAAGACTCTCTATAATACAATAACTAACCTTGGCCACCCTTTTATAGGCTCTTGGCCGGTCATCGGGCGTCCACACTTAGCCGCCCGTCTGTCCATACTTGGGTGCCCGCCCGTTAGTATTTCCCTAACTCAGCTCGTCAATCAGCCTGCCTAGTTCCAAGCTTCCCCAAGCCTCGAAACTAGTCTTGCATGCGTGTAGCACACGGTAGATACGCACTGTGCACATGACATACTCCCCTTCCTCTAAGAGCTCACTCTTGAGCTCACTAAAAAGCCAGGGTAATCTCTCTGAAGAGTAGTCAATGTCTCCCATGTAGCGTCCTCCTCAACACGATCCTTCCACTCGATCTTGTATTCCGTGATAAGCGTATTACGCAATCTTCTTTCACGAAATCCAAGAATCTTTTCAGGTTCGTGCGGAATAAATGTCACGTCCTCGACATCTATAATTTCTTGAGGAGTAACTAACTGATCTGCTCCACCCAGTACTTCCTTAAGTCTACTGACATGAAATACAGGATGAACTTTCACATGAGAAGGCAAGTCCAATTCATATGCAACTGAACCAATCTGGCGTGTAATACGAAATGGTCCACAGTATCTAGGGGATAATTTCGGAGATCTACCTGTCCGTAAAGTCTCGGAATCTTTCGGAACTCACAAATACACCACCGTTCCTTCAGAGAACTCTCTAGGTGAACGATGTCTATTAGAATAAAACCTGTCTCGGTCTTGAGCACTTCTAATAGATTCCTTTGCAACTTGTAACATTTCCTGCATATCTTGCAAAAAATTACGTGCTGCATCATGCTGAAGTCCTGAGAATCCTACTGTAACAGGTGATCTTGGTTGAAAACCATACATAAGCATGAAAGGACTAAACCCTGTACTCGTATGCTTAGTACTGTTATATGCGAATTCTAACATAGGAAGATAATCCTCCCATGAACTCTGTCTTTTGGATACATATGCTCGAAGCATATCCTCCAAAATCTGATTCACTCTTTCAGTCTGGCCATCAGATTGAGGATGATCAGAGGAACTCAAATTCAAAGTTGTTTCCAACTTCTCAAAAACAAGTTTCCAAAAATCACTCATAAACTGAGAGTCCCTATCACTGACTATGTCCTGCGGTAACCCGTACAGTCTAAACAATTGCTCGATAAACTGCCGAGCTAATTGCGTAGCTGTAATAGTCTTCCGGGTCGGTAAAAATCTAGCCATTTTTGTCAAGCGATCTACCACAACCCAAATAGAATCATGGCCTTGATGTGTTCTTGGCAATCCGGTAATAAAATCCATGGAAATACTTTCCCATTTATTACCTGGGATTTACAAAGGATGCAACAACCCAGCCTGTCTAAAGCGTTCAGCTTTATTTGCCTGACAAATTTGACACTTGAGAACATAATCTTCTACATACCCTTTCATCTTCGGCCAATAAAAAGTGTGTTTCACTAATGATAGTGTCCTGTGTACCCCACGGTGTCCAGCAGAAGGGGCGTCGTGACACTCCTTAAGAATATTGGACCTAATGTCCGGGATCTGTGGTACACAAATTTTGTCATTACGAAATAGCAAACCATTCCGAATCATCCACTGACCTCCTGCAGCCTGTATAGTAGACTGCTCAGTCATCGAGTCTTGGTCAATCAATGAGCTCCCGTCCTGGATCTTCTGCCAAAATGGACCAAAATAACTATCAGTCCTGCTGCAAAGCCCTCTCAATGACTGAAATAAGTCAGTAGAAATCTCGATGAACGACAAAGTATTCACCTCTCTAATCCGACTAAGCGTATCTGCAATACTATTCATGGACTCTTTCCGATAACAGATCTCAAAATCAAAATCTTGCATTAACTCTGCCCAACGAGCTTTCCTTCCTCTCAAATCATCCGCATCACACACATACTTGATTGACTAATGATCAGTCAATACCACAAACTTGGAGGCATATAAATAATGTCTCCAAACCTTGAGAGCATGAATCACAGCATAAAGCTCCTTCTCAAGGGTTGGCCAACGAGATTGAGTATCGTCTAGCTTTTTACTTTCAAAAGCAACCGATCTACCATCTTGAAATAAAGCAGTCCCGATAGCATAGTCACTGGCATCAGTTTCAAGAACATAAGGCCGACTAGGATCAGGCAATGCTAAGATAGGTGCTTCCTTGACTTTATCTTTCAAAAGTCTGAAGGCCATATCCAAATCGTTATTCCAAGTGATAGGCTGATTTGACTTACGTCCACGACCTTTCAATAAGTCGGTCATCGGTAGTGTGAGCTGAGAGTACTCCCATACAGATTTCTGAAGAAAAACAATAAAACCGAGAAAAGAACGAAGTTGTTTCACTGTTCGCGGTATAGGCCAGTCCAAAACCTTCTGAACGCGGTCATAGTCAATGCTCAATCCATCTCTAGTGATCTTGTGTCCCAAGTAAATAATGTCGGTCATAAAGAATTCACATTTACTTAACTTAGCATATAGTCGATTCTGTCTTAAAATAGATAAGACAATCGTGAGGTATCTGACATGATCCTCGAGAGTATGACTATATATCAAAATATCATCCAGGAACACTACCACAAATTTCCCGAAATGTTCACGAAAAAGATCGTTCATCATTTGCTGGAAAGTGGCTGGAGCATTGGTTAACCCAAAAGGTAATACGAGAAACTCGTAATGGCCATACCTAGTCCGAAAGGCGGTTCTTTCGACATGCCTTTCATGAATACGTATCTGGTGATAGCCAGTACGTAAATCTATCTTCGTGAAATATTTCGCTCCTGCTAACCGGTCAATCAGGTCATCTGATCTAGGGAGAGGATAACGGTTCTTCATGGTCAACTTGTTCAATCTCTTGTAATCTATACACATTCTCCAAGTATTGTCCTTCTTTCTCCTAAGCAACACAGGTGCACCCCAAGGTGATTTACCTGAACGGATCTGGCCCATCCTCACATAATCTTCGAGTTGTTTAGCCAACTCATCTTCCTCGGCTTGGCTCATCCTATAAGATGGAATACTGACAAGATGAGCACCAGCGATCAAGTCAATACGATGATCTACTGTCCGTTCAGGTGGTAAACCCGATGACAGTTCCTTAGGAAATACATCTTGCAATGAATCAAGTATCTTCTGTAATTCTTTGCTTTCAAACACACTTAATTCATTCACATCCATGGAAGGGATGAGAAAAGAAGAAAGTGGAATCAATACACAATGAAAAGCGGTATACAAAGAAGAATCCATTATATTTCCAAAATCAATTGTATTTACAGCAGGTCCCTGAGAGAGATGAATATAATCACCTAAAATACTATACTTGGTGTCCCTATGCTGAAAAGAAAAAATATGACTAGACCAATCTATCTGGACTTCAAGAGTCTTAAACCACTCAATCCCTAATAACAAGTCTACATTTCCCAGATGCATAACATAGCATTCCAGAGTGTCTTTGTAGTCCTGAATCTGGATTGGAAGCATCTCCACCTTGCGATCCCAAACTTGTCTTCCCGCAGGTAGACGTACCTCATAGGTATGATCGCTGAGTGTCGTATCAAGACTCAATTTCTGCACAAGTTTGTAGCTGACAAAGTTATGCGAACTGCCAGGGTCTAAAAGAATGTGAATTTTATGGCCATTCACTTCTCCATAAACTCGGAGAAGATCATGCAAGCCAAATACCTTAGAATTGAACAGACAATCAGAACAAGTACTACTAGAGCGAGAAAGTACAGTAATTGACGTACCTGTCAAAGACAACTGGTTAGCTGTCTTTGGCTTGGGTTCGGCGTTTGACTTGGTACCCTTTTGCTTTGGGCACTCGTTACGCATGTGTCTTTTTCCGCCTGACCTAGGCGCCTACATGGGCCTGGCTGCCTGGCCACGTAGGCCCATGCGCCCGCCTGCAGGACCGCCAATAGAGACCCGATAGACAACGCTGGTAGCGCACAAACGCTCTCTCTCACTCTCTCTCTCTCTCTCGTTCGAAGCAAAAAAGCAAACGTGCTTTTTCTCTTTTTTTTTCTCTCTCCCTGCACTACATGCGACTGCACCAAGACTTCTCTTCCTTGCAAAAGCAATCAACCCTTACTACACTACCACCTCCTATCTACAACATGGGTGTCTTGGATGAAGAAAAAACACATACTATTCTAAAATCTGCAGTATGCACAGAAAAAACAGCAAAGTTTTTTAACACATACCTTTCTTCGACCTCTTCTTCTCTACCTACCGACTTGCTCGTTCACGAGGTATGCTCTGATACCACTGTCAAATCTCCACGGATCCCCTCGTGATTGATCTTGGTTCGAAACTCGAATCCTGTAAACAAACAACCAAACAAGCAAGCAAGGGAGTGCAAGCCTGACTCACCTCCCAACCATGACAGCCGTGGGCAAGCCCACAGTCTTGGCTGTCCCCACCGAGCCACGAGCTGAGCTAACTAGGTTAACGTACCAACCAATCTCCTCCTCGCGACGTCCCATACCGCCACGAAGCTGTCCTCGCGGGTCTCGAGATTGCTGTCGACCTCGGCTGCATAAAGCAGGTGCACGTCTGCACTAGATCCAGGCTCCAAGACCATAGAGCTCTCACAAACTCGCGAGACTTTCTATAATACAATAACTAACCTTGGCCACCCTTTTACAGGCTCTTGGCCGGTCATCGGGCGTCCACACTTGGCCGCCCGTCCGTCCATACTTGGGTGCCCGCCCGTTAGTATTTCCCTGACTCAGCTGATCAATCAGCCTGCCTAGTTCCAAGCTTTCCCAAGCCCGAAACTAGTCTTGCATGCCTGTAGCACACGGTAGATACGCACTGTGCACATGATACTTTGGGAGTCTTCTTTCAGTCCTAAATACTCCTGAAAACCATCTGATGCAAAACGCAAATATAGAGAGAGTAGAGAGAGAGAGAGATAGAGAGAGAGAGAGAGATGCTGGAAATTCAGTATAAACTGCCAAACAGCACTCCTTGCTCCAACTTCTGATTCTTATCTAGTTCATAGTCTTTATCTGGCTGCCTCTTTTGGATCAGCACCTGAGAATTGTCCATGGCATTGATTATGCACATGACATCCCCTTCCGCTAAACTTGATGACGAGATTCCAACCTGTTCTTGGATGACTATCATCATCCTATTCTTTTTCCCGAAGTTCCTCTGTCATCCATCCATCCCTGGCAACCCTATTCTCTGAAAGCCCGGCCCAGTCTCCAAAATACTCTGTCATCACAGACTAAGATCTATGCATCTATTTCCATCTAGTCCACAATCCATTCTTGCCCTGACTTTGAACACTGTCTTGGTCTTCATTCCTGAGAGATGAGTCTGACACTCGCATCACTCCTTGGGGAGTAAACCTCCCTTGGGACCGTTGCCCGAGAACCTATCTGGCTCATAGGACTGCCATCCACTCTGGCTTTGTGGAACACCACCAACAAACCTCCTGGGAGTTCTTCCCATTTCTGTGTTCCTTGCCTTGGGCTTCGTATCCGTGTACTTTCCTGTAGCTTGGACCTGTACACCATCATATGGGACTAAATCAGTGTTTAGCTTTACTGAGCCTGATGCTCTGATACCAATGTAACACGCGGAAGCTCTGGGAGTCTTCTTTCAGCCCTAAACACTCCTGGAAACCATCTGATGCAAAACACAGATATATATATATATATATATATATATAGAGAGAGAGAGAGAGAGAGAGAGAGAGAGATGCTGGAAATTCAGTATAAACTGCCAAACAGCACTCCTTGCTCCAACTTCTGATTCTTATCTGGTTCATAGTCTTTATCTGGCTGCCTCTTCTGGATCAGCACCTGAGAATTGTCCATGGCATTGATCATGCACATGACATTGTTAAACTCCAGGAGCCTATTTTTGTACAACCACATGTCAGCCATGCTATTCTCACATTGTTTTTGAATTAAGCAGTGCACTGATGAGTTCCTATTACTACTTGAAAGGGCAGAATCACAGTCTCATGCGGTTGGGGGCATTTGGTTTCACTCGATATGAGATGTGTTTTGGCATAAGTACAGGGCACTTGCATGCAAGCTGAAAAAAAAAAGGCTGAAATTTATCTACAAATGTGAATGATGATTTACCTTTCGGCAGGAGAAGGTCCAGAACCGAGGATGCTCTTCCACGGCGATTCTCGAGCATCTCAGTAGCCCAGACTGATGCCGCATAGATGACATACACACATAGAAATGAGATGGCCTCCCATAGGTGAACCTTTCCATCTAGCAGAATGCCAGTGAGGACACCTGCAGAAGCCAGCAGAAACAGTCCATCCCGTACAAAACAAACAAAATTGATCTTCTCAGACCCTGCCTTCTTGCATACCCCCGCCGTGACGAGGGCTACAGTACCAGAAACCACTGTGGTGATGAAAAGAGCCCCTCCCAAAACACAGCTGAAACCAATGCTTCCAGCTTGATCTGATGATACAAATGCCGCCACGCTTGAGAACACATCCGGAGCACCATTGCCAATGGCAAGCAAGGTCACCCCAGCCACCGCAGGCGAGAGTTTCAACTCATCTGACAGCTTCTCCAATGTGCAGCTGAAGTAGTCCGAAGCAGTAGTTCCTAGCAGGTAGAAGAGGACCAGGAGCCACACCACAATAGCGGCTGTGCGCGCTACCTGGTTCTTGCTGCCCTGGCATTCATGTAAAAAATACCTCACTGAATCGAAGAAGGTTAGGGTTTTGGGGCAAGGGCGTACGTCGGCATGGGCATCGCCATCACTTAAATCATTTGGAGATACAGGATCTGTGCTGCCATTAGGATTTGAAGGGGCGGCCAGGTGTGAGCCCTCCTGTTGCAGCCTCCATCGCCGAGACCAAGGGTAAGGAGAGTGAGTGGAGAATAAGATGTGGCGAGACTGTGTGTGCACAAGACGGGCATCTGCAGGTGATGCAGATGCAGAGAGGGGGAAGCACAGGGCGGGCTCAGCTAAGAAAAGGAGGAGGAGGAGCAGGCTATGCAGCATCATTCTGCAGCTTCATCGGGCAATGACCTCTACAAAGCTACGGTAAAGGCTTTCGTTATGGCTAATGTTTTTTTTCAACATTTAGGGCGCCTAAATAGCTGGCCAGTCCGGCCACTACACTTGGCACCTTGTCCATGCACGTCACGTAACCACACTAGTCCCCTCCACCTGGCTAGGGTGGTTCCCCATGGTATGAAACATCTTCTCTCTAACGCTTTTCACACATGGCTGCACATCCTCTTAGCACGCGGCAATGTAGCACAATGGGCATTCATGCACTCGAGTCTCACAAATTGCGTAGCAGAAGAGGAAGTGATAGAACCCCCAGACCCCACCCCCCACCAGATTGCTAGTTTTGCATCAGCCACCATCTTCAAATTGGCCCATACTAGTGGTGGGGACCCGCGATTGATGCTGTTGTGGCAGTCCCATCCTGCCACATGGCAAAATGAGTTGGCCACAGAGAGTCACACGTGGGTGAATGTTATGGCAAGGGCAAGAACAGTGCAAATAATAGTGGAGATATAAGAGGCATTGTGTCTCATGTGAACATTACGACTTTAACGTGTGTTGTAGGTAACTTTTGTGTACTTCATTTTATGTGCTTGGTAGGTTGATTTAAGCTTTAAAGAAATTGTATACGAATGTTAAAAGTTAATCAGTTATTTCAAATTATCTTATATGTGACATTATGATAACCTTCCATACCTTAGAATATATAAATAAGTATATAATGGTGCCTTTTTCTGGCTCTCCAACATATGATGAAAGCTGTGAAGTTAATACCACTGTGTTTGAAAATATTTATCCCACGAATTTTGATTTTTTAAAACAGTGGTGAAATGAGGTAGGATACAAGAAGACGCACATAGTACACACATAAGCACATGGGAGTGGGTTTGTTGGTGAAATGAGGTAGGATACAAGAAGACACACACACATAGTGCACACATACAAGAAGACACACACACACACACACGTAGTGCACACATAAACACATGGGGGAGTGGGTTTGTTGATTAGATCACACTCTTCCTCGTGCCTTGAATTGTTAGCCTTGGGTAGCTTCCAATACTCACATTCACAAATGTATCTTACACTATGCACAGCCATATCTTGAACACTACGCCTTGTTGCTCTTTTTTTTGGAACATAAGATAATTATATTTACAAAATAAGAGTAGCCATTTACAAAAGACCTCTTTTTACACCCATCCTACTTCCACTGGCTTTGTTGTTCTACATTGGCTTTTTTAAGAGCACTATGGTTTTATACTTTTTTTTAGAAGTAATGTTTTATTAAGACCAAGCTAAGGTTCCGCTTCATTATTGCCTAAATTAATAGATAAAGATAATTAAAGTCTTCTAGACCACGTCAACATGACAATGACCTTTTTTAAAGCTTTGACTTCAAAGTTCTTAGCATAAATTTTTCTTCCAATCATGTTTTTTAAAAAATAAATAAAAATAGCTTAAGGAGTCCAAAATTATAAATGTACAGAACTACACAGCAATCTTTGAATTTGTAGTTGTTCTTTAGCTAAACTTCTAAGGACATTTTTTTCTTTTATATTGGTGATCCTAATTTCACTCTTTAATGATATGCAAACATTAACTTAATGGCTACTCTATTTTAGTAAACTGTATTAAGATTTTTGAGATCTACAGTTTTTCTCTATTTAAAACTTTAAAATAATGTTGTTTTTTGTTTAATACAAAAAATTATAATCTTGTTTTAAAGTTGTTGATCTAATTTAATACATGCTCCAATATTAAGAATTTATCCCCCCAAAAAAAAAAGTTGAACAATGCTAAGTCATAATCATGTGGTCAAGTATACACATGCTCAAAAAAACATCGACAAAAATAAAGAACTACCAAAGTTTTGCTTGTATATGCCATGATATCATCTATTTTACAAGCTAGTCCATTTATCAAGTTTTCCTCGTGGATGTAACACTTTATAGAAAGCTCTATTGAGTGGCGATATAAATTGCATACTAAGAATGGTAGATTTGTCTTCAAGTGTTGAGAGGAGAGTGAAAGAAAGAGGATGCATCTTAATATATATTTAGGAGAGTGATTGGAAGGGACATGATGCACCTTAGAATATTTCATGTTTATGAGAAAACTTAGATTCAAAGTATCTTGGGTTACTTTTCTTGATTTAGTTTTACATAATGTAATAAATTTGTGCTACTTTGAGTAATTATAAAAAAGTAGATTATATTTTGAGTCAATTAAAAAGGAGAAATAAGAAGAAAGCACATGCATTTTACATATAATCATGCAACCCATAATAATGGTTTATGGGATAACATACATCTAGCTTATTTAGCTTATTTAGAATGTAAGATGTCGTTGTTTTATGTGAGGTGGAACCATTTTGAAAAAAAGGCATGAAAGTTATGTGAGCAATGTCAACTTTTATTTAACAAGAAACTCTTAGTGGTTTCAATTTGAAGTGTTGTAAGAAGCCCTTTAGAAAGAGATTGTAAATTTTGCACCTTTGTAAAACACCAAGAAGAACCAAATGTTTAAATCTATGTTGGAAGGTAAGACGAAAACAATAGCTTTATGGTGTAGGAAAAGAGGTCAAAGGTTAAGCCATAGCCATAGGAATGGAGAAGAAAGACTCATAGAAAAAATCTATATTAATGAAGAAAACATGCATACTATAATTTTTGTTTAAGAATGACCAAACTCAAAAAATGGTGTCTTGATGAAGAAAGACTCATAGAAAAAATCTAGATTGATGAAGAAAATAGGCATAATATAACTTTTGTTTAAGAATGACCAAACTCAAAAAATGGTGTCTTGATGTTTACACAACAATGATGGAAAGAAGGGTAGGTGCTTTGTGTTACTAGGCAAGTAAATTGATAATGTTTACCAACAAGAATCTTAAGCATGATGGAAGGAAGGGTAGGTGCTTTTGTGTGACTAGACAAGCAAATTAATCATTAACCAACTTACTACTCAAAGTTTCAACTTAGCAAAAACAACGTTAAGCCTTCTTCTAGTACTAGCCCCCATCTCCAAGTCCACTTCTAGTACTAGCCCCAATCTCTAAGTCCACTTCTATGCTTTTTGACCCAACCATATGCTCATGGATGGGTTGGATAGCATGGAAGTAGATATGAAGAATTGAGTTTTGGATGCAAGCTTCGTGATTACCATGGAAAGCTTGATCTTCAACCCAACACAATATATACGATGATCCAGACCTGTTTCCTTCTTTTGGAAATTTTGGGTGCATCGACCATTATTATTACACACACATGGGTGGGCCCTTTCCCACCCCCTTAAGTGATGCCACTAGCTATGCCAAACCGAGAAGTAAATAAAAACAACAAGTGCCAATTTAAATCGACACTTCTCGTTTTGAATTGCAATTGTCACTTTGTGATTGGCCTTATTCATGTCTTATGAATGGGCCTTATGCATTTATGCATAGCATGTAAGGCATAAAAGCCTACACATAAGGCATGAATGGGCCTTATGCATTTATGCATAGCATAAAAGGTCTACACATAAGGTATGAATGCTTAAAGGAGCTTCTTCTTCTTGTTCTTTTTCATTCATGCATACTTATTGGGCTGTGATGTTTTGATGTGCATCTTGTCGGAGACTTCTACCCTTCATACGAGCATGAATTGCATAGCTATGGTATGTGGCAATTTCTTTTTCTATCTAAATGCAGGTTAGATAAGAAAATGCAATGTAGTTTATCAATGTTGTTAATGGTTATGGTTTGACTGCCTTTATAAAAGCATTATTGTAATCATTGCAACATAACAATGTTTTTTTTTAAATTTGTGTTACTCTTACTATCTCATGATGTTTAATATCATGGAGTGTTTCTTCTTTCAGTTCTTCTTTCTTCATTGTTTTTGTCTTCACTTCCATCACCTCTAAACTTCAACTCTGGAGGTAGTTTTTCACGTAATTGGTATTAGAGCTGGCAATCATATCTTTAGATTGGGGTTCATTAAGTGTACCCTCTACACCATCTCACCTCAAGCGAATTCATTGAATCTAGGTACGTTATTTCTTATGCTTATGAAGATAGCTAGTTGCTTTAGTCCTTTTCCTCTCTATGTTTAGTTGCTATTGTTATTACCCTAGGAAGAAATGGGAAATTCATTTTGTTGGGCCAATTAAAGTGGCTTTCAAGGGCACACAAGAGGGGTACATCATAGTGGCAACTGATGACTTAGTGGTAGAATTTTGGACTTCAAGTAGCATCACACATTACATGGTAAGGGTCATTCTAAATCTACTATTTTAAATGTGTACATTTTGTTTTTTAGTGTTTTGAGTATGCATATGTTGATTGGGAATGCAACATATCTTGAAGGCTCATGGTTCATACTTTGCTAATGAGGGAAGTTTGGCAATATGGTCTACACAAGGCATGGAACGATCACATTGGCAATATGGTCTACACAAGGCATGGAACGATCACATTGGCAAGGCTAATGCGAACTTCAAAAGGCAATGGCTCATGGAGGTGGAATACATGATGCTAATCCCATGAGACAATTGCTCGAATGGTGGTATAGGAGGATAGAAATAAGGTATGAGGACAAGATGTTAAACTCCATACCTAGTGAGTCAGAAGTGGTCTATAGAGTGAGACATCTATTAAAAAAAGCACGCTATGAGAACTCAATAGCGAGAGAACGCCATCCAAACTGGTTGAGGTCTCATGAAAGGATTGACAGTTAATAGAAATGTAAAGAACAATCTAATGATGGTAGTCTTTAGTAAATACAAAACTTTGTTGGTGCAACGATTGAATAAAAAGTTAATAATGCTAATGTTAGTAGTCCTATTAAATTGTGAGAATGATACTTTATTTTTGATATATTTGTGTGTATACAACAATTGTTGGTGCAATGATTGAATAAAAAGTTAATAATGAAAATGTTAGTAGTCCTATTAAATTGTGAGAGAATGATACTTTAATAATGCAAATGTTAGTAGTCCTATTAAATTGTGAGAGAATGATACTTTATTTTTGATATATTTGTGTGTGTGTGTATGTGTGTGTGTATACACACACACACACACATATACGTATATATATTGTCCTTAGTATCTCTTCTCAAACTTGTGAATATAAAGTGTGAAAGATAAAATCATCTCACTTCACTTCACTTCACTCTCAAAAAGTAGTATGGCACGCACGAAGAAGTTTGCTCATAAAACCCCAGTTAAGGTATGACCACAACCGCCTCTTAACAATAAAACTGATAGTGAGCGTACATTGGTGTTGTTGCTCCACCACCAACAAGTTCTTCAAATGCAAGAGCTCCTCTAGCTCCAGCTCCAGCTCCAATGGGTCCTCCATGGCCACATCATAGAAAGCGAAGATGGAGACCAAGCATTGTTGCCCTCCAAGAGATAAGGAAGTATCAAAAGGTAACAGACTTGCTTATACTAAAGGCCCCTTTCGCAAGGTTGGTCAAGGAAGTAATGCAAGATCTTTAAAAGATATTACAGAGAATATTGCAGTAACTCCATTGATCTCTAGTCAGCCCAAGCATTGATAGCAATTCAAGTAGTAGTTGAACATTATTTGGTTGATGTATTGCATGATGGACAATTGGCAGCTATCCATGCCAAGTGTATCAACGTCAAAGATAAGGATTTATGGTTGGTTCGTAGGATCCGCAACAATAGTGATACCTTCAATCTCAACCTTGACATGATGTGAGGACTTGTAGGTTACTAGGAGATATTTTAGTGTGAGGAACATTATGCACATTATCAAGCTTTGTATTCCTTACTTTTTTAGCACTTTCTGGTATTTAGTTTGTCCCTTGTACCTTGTACTCAGATTTTAACTAAGTACTTTGTTATTTGAAAAATTTATACCCTGTACTTTAATTATGGCAATTTTAACTTGTCTCACGGACATGATTTTTGTGTGATAGTAAATATTTTTTGTATCGAGCCTATGAACAATTTGAATAACAGCTTAAGTGCAATTAAGCTGAGTAGATAACATTTCAATGCAAATATCGATATTATTGTCACATTTCATCATGATATTGGTTTTTTTCCAAAAATTTGACACGAATTTTTGGATATTATCAAAACATGACACACATAACCGCTATAATATATTTATGTAAAAATCACGCTTCCACAGTCAAAAATTTGTATGGCCCTGGGAACATGCATCAAAATATGTGGACAGACCAACTTTGTCAGAATGCTACGAACTTTGATGTGTGCATAGATCTAGGCTTGAGGGACAACCCAAAAACATTTGAGGTTGATCCGAGGCTTGTAAGGCCCCGGCCGAAGGCTAGCGTGTGGAGGCCTGGATTTTCACCCCAAAAAATTTGGGTCTAATCTCAGGCATGTAAGGCCCCCAGCCGAAGGCTAGCGTGTGGAGGCCTATATTTGCACCCCAAAAAAAAATTGGGTCTAATCTCAGGCCTGTAAGGCCCCCAGCCGAAGGCTAGCATCGTGTGGAGGCCTGAATTTGCACCCCAAAAAATTTGGGCCTGATCTGAGGCTTGTAAGGCCACCAACCGAAGGTTAACATGTACAAATTGTTGAAATATGCGAGTTAATGGGTGTGTGCTGGAACAAGCCCTTAGCAAGAGACTATAAAAGGGAGTCTGTAATTAAGTGGGTAGCAGTGAAAAGGTGAGAGGTATCTACTGATGAGAGAATCAAGGGTAGCATGAGTGAATATAGGGGTGTGGAAAGATTCTAGGAAAAGGTGCCCCTAGATGTAGGGGAGGTGGCACAAATCAAGGAAAAATCAGTGGGATTAGATGTTTGGCATCTTGTGGATGTATAACCTATAAATTGAGGTATTGGCCTAATGAGAATTTGCTGGTTTTTTAGTATCCATGCCTACATTAAGTATTAGATTAATTGCTCACTAATCTTATCTTAATCATCATCATCTAATCACTTGCTAATTATGTTGATTCTTGCATTTGATCCACCATAGCTCATCACAATGTGGAAAATTTAACATGGTATCAGAGCCAAGCTTAGGATTCATATGATTTTTGAGCTTAATTACCATGCTAATTACTCTACTAATCATAATTAGGAGTTGATCTATTTTTAAGTCTATTTTCAACTAGCCTCTGCACCCCCAGCTGGTGGAGAAGCTCCCTCTCTCTCTAGGCTCAACATTAGCTCAAAAGCCTTCAGCCATAGCTAGCCACAATCCCCTTGCTCCAGCCCATCACCTCAGCTCATCAAACCGCAGCACAGATTTGGAGAAATTCGCAATTTCGTCGGTGCCAAGTTTCTGCAGGGATTTGTAGATCTACACTTACACAAAAGCTATTGGTCTAATTCCTCTTAGCCCCAGGGGTTTTCAAGGGTGCTCTACATGCTGGTGATCTCATATTTGAGAAATTCCTCAAGGAGAAGTGGCATCAAGCTCTGCATCAAATCTGCAAAGTGACTTTCGTAAAACAGAGATTAAGCATTCAATGTTTGGTCAAATCTTTTGTTTCTTGGCTTGATCCTCTACTAGACTAACTACTATTGATGCCTTTGAAAGGATTTGAGCTCATTTGAACTCTAAGGCACTAGATTTGGCCTCCCCGTACACTCTATTTTTTGCACACAAAACATGAGATTATTTCACTAATCAATGATTAATTAACATTAATCACTGTATTTTCGTGAAATTGATGGTTCAAATTTACCATTGGGTATCTGATACAGATTCCTATCACTTCAGATTGCAATTCGGAGATGATTTGATATTCCAACCATTCAGTATAGATCAGTTACCCTTGGCTTTATGTAATTTTTGGAGAATTCATGCTGATAAACTTGTTGTAATCATCATTAAACACTAGATTGGAGTTGTAAAAGGGTAGACACTGCCCTTGAATCTTGAATTGGATCAAGAGGTAAGACCCCCTTCACATTATCATGAGAAATGCACAAGAAATAGCTAAATTTAACGGGGAGCACTTCCATACATGGCAAACAAAGACCATGTATTTGCTCATGAGGAAAAATCTGTGGGGGCTAGTTGAGGGAAGAGATGAATGTCCAGAGGAGATTGGGGAGAATGAGTGGAAGAGTATGAATAAGAAAGCATTAGAACTCACTGCACTTAGCTTAAATGATGAAATCATTCAGCACATTTGAGGGATACAATAGGCTAAAGATGCATGGGATGAACTTAACAAATTATTTCGCACTCAAGCAAAAAATTCAAAGATAAATCTGCTAATGCAATTCTACAAACTTGACATGTGAAGGAAAGTGAAACTCTAACCACACACTTGAACAAATCCAAAAGCATTAAGCAACAACTGGCAACCATTGGGAAGAAGGTAGAGGATGATGAGGCACTAGCAGTGCTTCTGAAGAGTGTGGACAAAGGAGAATATGAGAACAGTGTGGCAACCTTAAAGAATGTACCAGAATTGAAGAATGTACCAGAATTGAAGCTGCATGATATAGAAGGATCTCTACTAGAGCAAGAGAACAATGTCAAAGAGAAGAAAGGGTTGAACCCAACAACTGGAGAGGAGAGAGCATTCTACACCCGAGGAGGACTCTCACGAGGATGAGGACGAGGAAGAGGTAGGGGAGGAGAAAGGATCTTCACTTGCCACAACTGTGGGAAGCCAGGATACATGGCTAGAGACTGCTACAGCAAACCAAATGAGAAAGGATCAACATCAGCAAACTTCATGGAGACTCCTAAGGAAGAGGAGTCAGGACATCTTTTCTGAGAGAGAAAGAGAGAGAAACCCCACAACCCAATGTAACCTGCCCCAATAGAGTAAAACCACCTTTGAGCCAGCGAGATCTATGAGTTAGGGACTTGAGGCACTGGTCCTCGTGGGCTACCAAGTAAGAGGGAAACTTGGTATAGGGTCCAAGTGTGCTAGAGTTATTCACTTGAGGGGAGGTGTTGAAATATGCAAGTGAATGGGTGTGTGTTGGAACAAGTCCTTATTAGTAGCAAGAGACTATAAAACGGAGTCTGTAATTAAGTGGGTAGCAGTAAAAAGGTGAGAGGTATCTACTGATGATGAGAGAATCAAGGGTAGCATGAGTGAATATAGGGGTGTGGAAAGATTCTAGGAAAAGGTGCCCCTAGATGTAGGGGAGGTGGCACAAATCAAGGAGAAATCAATTAGATGCTTGGCATCTTGTGGATATACAACCTATAAATTGAGGCATTGGCCTAATGAGAATTTGATGTTTTTGAGTATCCATGCCTACATTAAGCTATTAGATTAATTGCTCACTAATCTTGTCTTAATCATCATCTAATCACTTGCTAATTATGTTGATTCTTGCATTTGATCCACCATAGCTCATCACAATGCTAAAAATTTAACACAAATCCGGGTCTTCACACGCTAGCCTTCGGTTGGGGGGCCTTACAAGTCTCAGATCAGCCCCAAAATTTTTTTGGGTTCAAATCGAGGCCTCCACACACCAACCTTCAACAAGGGGCCTTATAGGCCTTAGATCAATCCCAAATTTTTTTGGGGTGTAAATCCAAGCCTCCACACACGAGCCTTTGGTATGGGGGCCTTACAGGCCTCATATCAGCCCCAAATTGGGGATGTCCCTCAGGCCTAGATCTATATAGGAACACATACATTCAATTCAGAAAACTTTAAAATTTTGAGTAAATTCAAAATTTTGATAAAATAACTTTTGATTTTCTAAAAATGACTATATTAACCAAAGTTTTCCTGATTTTGTTCATTTCTTGTTTATCTTCTTTTTCATTCATGGCTCGCACAAAGCAAACCCTACGTAGGGTGTGGCCTGCAAAAGAGAGCAGGCCTATGCCATCACCGCAAGACTTTGACACAGAATTCGGAACCTTTTCTCACCAAGTCAAGCCTGATCCTTTATACCTACCTTAGTCCTAGCCATAGCCCCAACCCCAACCCCAACCCCAACCCCAACCCCAACCCCAACCCCAGCCTCAACCTCAATCCTCCATGCCATAGCCCCAGCCTCAACCTCAACCCCAACCCTAGCCTTAGCCAAGACACCGTAAATGGAGATGGAGGCTAGGTACTGTGGCCTTGTGGGAAATCAAGCACTATCAAAAGACAGTGCACAACTTAATTCCTAAGGAAACATTTGCGAGAGTTGTACGAGAAATTCATGAAGACTTAAGGTTGAGGGGCAATCGCAGATTTTGGGCTCGGCAACAGATTGTGAGCTACCATATCGATGGACAGCACAAGCAATGGATGCTTTGTAGGTGGCTGTGGAGGCTTACCTAGTTAATTTGTTCGATGATACCTTGACAGCAGCTACATATAGAAAGAGGGTCACCATCACCAAAAAGGACATACGGCTAGTTTGTCGCTTGCAGAGATGGAGGGATACTCCTAGAGATGATAGTTGTTTGTAAATATACCAGTCTTTTGAAATCGTATAACTATGTAACCATCAATAAGTAATCTGATGACTTTGATGAATATCAAGACCTTTTCTTTGCTCCTTGTGTTGTGTTTTTGTTCATTTTCTATCATGTTCATTTTTTGTCTTGTGGTAAGTTTATTGAAATTATTGTTTTTTAATTTTGTGCAATTGATTTTACTGTGTCAACCATAAACTATCTACCATATCAAGTTTAATTTTTAAACAATTAGATATAGAATCAAACAGTTAAAATTTGATAAAATCAAATGAGAAAACGATGCAAAGATAAAAAAGAAACCCAATTTTTATTACTATGAAGAGTACATGAAATCCATGATTGTATTACAAAAGAGAGGCTATGTTCTTTGTCTCTTGCTACTTGGCTCACTAGAAGATGAAGGAGGGGCTTTGATAGCTCGGAGAAAAATTGCCTCCCTCACAAGCTCCCTTTGGATTGCTAAGAGTCATGTATCCCTGTAATGTGGCCAACTACCACAAGGGCTTGTAGTGCATCCCCTTGCTTCTCTCAGTATACAAAAAAATTAACTTGGAGTGTCATAGGAGCACGACTTTATCCAAGCTAGACATTGTGTTGTGAAAGCAGCAACTTTAGTTAATGCTTTTAACTTCAAAAAAATGTTTGAGCCAGTTGGGGAGCATGTCTTGTGGAAGATAATGATATCGTCCACCATCTGGCCAAGATATTCTTTCAAGGCTGAGTCTTGGACTCTTTCTTGCCTTTTGGATCTGTTGGCTTACCTCGATGAGAACTTATCAAGGTACAAGACATACTATAAACCAAAAGTGAAAAATTATGTTAGTACAACTGCATGCATATGCCAGAAAAACATTTGCACTGCCAACCAAGTCCAAAAAAATAAATTAATTTTTTTCCTAATTCACTCCAAACTTGAGCTACATGCTCCTTGGGGGCTATAGAGGCCCTAGATGAAATTTTGTGTTGATTAGAGCCTTGGACGTGTCCCAGCCGAAGGCTGACAATTGGGGCCCTAAATCTGCAGGTTGATCAGGTCCTTGGAAGTGTTAATCCATAGATTTATCCTTGGTTATTTACCATTTATCTACCAAATAAGTTATGAGAATTCAACTAACATACTGAATGTATGTGCTCTTTTGTACCACACCTCTTAACATCTTAAGGCGCAAAGCGCACTGTTATGTATTCACTTATTCATTCATTCAAAGCGCACTATTATGTATTTACTTACTCATTCATTCAGAGCAACAATAATATATGCTGGTTTGCCGATTACCTATTCTTTATTTCTTTGATTGCTAAATCCACCACCATCCAATTAGCTAGTTATTAGGGTATTATTGATTGCTTTGAATTTAAAACTATTCATTTTTCAAATGGGTCAGGTTATTACTACCATCAATTTTTACACTATATTGCCTGTGCCATGTGGTTTGATGATTTTTGTTAGTTTTTCCCTTTACTGAGTAGCATGTATGTGCTCTTTGATTTGGATAGTAAATAGGAACTGGAAGATTTGGAAACTCTATGGGACGAGCAAGGGCATGAATCCTGATCACTACGGCCTGCATGACCAATCGGACGCAACGTTACGCCACTCGTCTCAAGAAAGACTTCGCCTTATCGTGCTGTTGATGTGATAATCCCCTGGACGATGTCAACCAACATAATTCAGATCCTGGAGATGCTTGGGAGGAGAATTCTATTGACAAAGGATCTCGAAGTGATCCTGACTGCCTAGATGGCCTTGTTCGTGCATGGGACTTGGCATGCTCAATATGGTCCCAATCATTTTCTTACCTTTGAGGACCTTCGGGAAGCTTTCCTTTAGCAGTTCCGGAAGGATAAGCTTCGTCTAGCTAGAACAAAAGCGGTTGCATGTGGAGGATTATGCAGTTGCATGTGGCTGGAACAAAAGTGGTTGTATGTGGAGGATTATGCGGTTGTATGTGGCTGGAACAAAAGCGGTTGCATGTGGCTGGAACAAAAGCGGTTGCATGTGGAGGATTATGCGGCCCATTTTTGTACTCTTCAGAGTCGGGTAGATCCTGTAGATCCACCTACTAAAGCTTTAATGGGAGAATGGTTTGTTCGTGGATTGCGCAAGAAGCTGAAACCAACTGTCTCACTTTGGTGGATCTTATGGTTGGGGGTTTTGATGCATTGGTGGAAGCCACTCGACGTGTTGAGCGTAGTTTGTCAAGTTGCACGTTGTGAGAGGAATCTTGAGCCCAATCCAAACATGATGTATAGGAAAATATAATGTATATATGATAGTGTGCAGTCGATCCTTGGTGGCATAAGTGACGTGCGAATGGATATGCGCAGGCATGAAGGAAAAAGAAAGAGTATGGGAAATCGAGAGAGTCGGGCGATGTAACATTCTAGAAGAAACAAGGTGATAATGGGTTGGTAAAGTGTGGATAGTTTTGAAAGGGAAAAAAGAAAGAAAGAGATAGAGGAGTGGGGACAGCAAGGGAGAGGTTACCTGTAGGTCAGGTTTCTTTTTTGAAGTTTGTAGGTGGAAGAACCTACAAATTTTAAAGGTTGCATAGAGAAGGTTAGTACAGTGTGAGTAGGTTTGTTTGAGTTAGAGCAGAGGATGTCCTGAGGACTAGAGAATCAGTTAGGATGTGGTTGCCCTAGGATCTCTATGTGGCATCTTTGTTAGAGACTTGACGCAGTCTAATACTTGCTCAACTGTAGCTGTTGTCTGTCAGGTGAAGACTGGTTTGTGTGTTTGAAGAAGACATGTAGATTGTGGCTGTAGATTTTGTGAAGCTTGAAGTCGAGCTGTTGCTACTAGTAGGGAGGATCCCTAAGGTTTTTAGTGTTATCTTCTCGTATGTTTGAGCCCATGTCTTAGGGATGTTGAGACACTGATGTGTTTTTATCTATTTGATAAAGTTAGAGTTTGGATTGTATCTGTTTATGAATTGATGCAAAGTCTTTTTGATTTGCTGTTTTGGTAGTGGTGAATGAGTTGATTTAATAGAGTTTATGGAGATAAAACACATGTAGGTATTAGTCTGATGTCTGGGGAGCTGATGCTAAGTCAGACCTAACTCAGTCCACATGAGAGAATACAGAGTCAATTGAGCATAAAATGTAATCAGCTAAAGGTGTAGAGGACTAGGATTGGTTTATCTAGGTTGAAGGGAAGTGGTTTTGAGTCATGCTAACAGTCAGGGGACTGTTAATAGTCAGATAGACTAGTTAGGGGGCTGAATGGTGATTCAGAGTCAGTTGTGACTCCGTTGTAATCAGATGAGAGTCCATAGTGCTGGATCCTTGCAAGGTTTAGGTATTTTGAGGGTCTAAAAGTGTCAAAGGACGTAGAGGAGAGGAGGTCTGATTTAGCTGAATTAGATAAGACAATTCAGTCAGTATAGTTATATTGAAGTTAGCTGGCAGTCAGTATAGAGTCTTTAGTGTGATGTCTCTTTGAAATTAGAGCAGCCTGAGAAGTTAGCTAGCAGTCAGTATAGAGTCTTTAGTGTGATCTCTTTGAAATTAGAGCAGCCTGAGAAGTTAGGGGAAGTTAGAGGACACGTGAAAATTTTTTGATTCAGTTGAGTTAGCTGAAATTAGTTGACTCAACTGAATCAGTGGAATTTGATTCAATCAGTGTCAGTCTTCTTAATCAGTTTACTAGTAGCTGTTTGTCAGTGTAGGGAAGGATTCAAGTCAGGATGAAGATGCCTACAAGCTTAAGTTGGTGATCTTTCCGTTAGAAGATGCATCTAGGGATTGGTTTGAGTATGACCTCACAGATGCTGAGGATAGGAAGTTTGGATGGTTTAAGGGAAGCCTTGAAGAGGAAATATGGTAGAGCTGATAGTCCTAGGGACTTGTGGAAAGAATTAGGTAGGTTTACCCAAGGAGAGGATGAGGAAGTGTTAGATTATGTGGAAAGGTTTGAAGTTGTTTGGAGGAGGATGTTGAAAACCTTGGGAGAGAACAAGGTACCTCCTAACTTTTTGAAGAAGGACAAGTTTGTTGAGCTACTGAACTAAGAGGATCAGAGAGAAGGTGGAGTTGAAGGACCCACCCACATTTGTTGAAGCTGTGAAGGTTGTTGTATACCAAGAGAAGAAGGCAAGATGGAGGGGTTGGTATACCACCCACAAGGACGAGAAGAGTTGGTATGTTTAATTTGTTTGATATATGTATTACAAGGAGCAATGTATAGGTTGTGGATCACCGTGTCATGTTGTGTTAGAGATTGCAATGGCAGTAGAGTAGTGTGTAAAGTTGAAGAGAATTGCCCAGTTTTTGGTGAGTCTATTATGGAAGAGCAAGTGGTCTGTAATATGTTGGGGATGCCACAGGAGCCTGAAGAGGAGTTTACTATATGCAAAGATGCCAATGTGGAGTTTTCAGGTTTATTTGAATGTGTAGAAGAGTTTTTTTTAGAGATGCCTTTCTATGTTGATACAGGAGATAATGGCACTAGCGTGGTTCAGCAAATTGGGTCTGTCTAACAGTATGGATAGTGTTGTGGATGCCTTAATGGATGACGTTGTGGAGAGTGTCTTTACCTTGTTTCAATGGATCTAGATGGCGGTGAGCAGGCTGAGGCCCATGTGGATACCGGAGTGAGTGTCATTGAGGATGAGCTATTGGATGCTATATGAGCAGACTGTGGAGTGAAGAAACTAAGGACACCGACTAGGACATGCAACAGGTCGCTGATTTAGACTCTTTATATGATAGTACTGAGGAAAGTATAGCTGGGACATTTTTTGTGATGGCGAGAGTGTAGCTGCACATGATGCAAAGCCTTTAGATGTTGACCATGTGGGTTTCCAGCTAGATAGCTGTGAGTGATGAGTTTAATTATGGCCTGCAAGATGCAGAGTATTTGAAGATGTTGCAGAGTTTGGATGATTTGAATAATATTTTGCAGGGTCAAATGACAGGTGCATATGCTGAACAGATGTTTGATGAAGCTTGTGATCCAAGGGTCAATGGGCTTATGAAAGATGGATGGGAGTATATAGAGTTGAGAAGAGTTCTGAGTTGAATAAAGAACTATGGACTAGCAAGAGTGAAGGGGTTGGAAGAATGAATGTTTGTGTGATGGAGTCATTTGATGAGGGCAAAGCATAGAGGTTGTTTAAGGATGATGAGCAGGTGTTTGACCCAGGAGGGTGGCTTAGTATAACCGGATGGTTGTGGAGGAGAGTGATGTGTCCTTTTGACCTAGGTGGATGTTGAAGAGCTGGAGGCTGCTTTTGGTGCTGTAAGTAGAGCTATACAGAATGGTTTGTGAAGAGAGTGGTTTGAAACACAAGGAAACAATGAAAACATGAATGCTTTCACTCTAGGGGGGTTGGCTATATGTGAGGAGAAAAATAAGCCCCTCTTAAGAATGATGCATCGATGGAAGCAATGTACATAAGCGGGTATGCGTTGGATCCCAAGTGGTAAAGGATGTGTGGTAATCAAATGGATAAACATAGGTGCTCAAAATTGAAATAGAAAGTGCATGGGCGTTCATGGAAGATGGGCTGCGCAACAATCTAGAAAGAAGGCAAGGCAGTGAATGAGGGTTCAAGAAGGAGATTTGGGCAAAGTTTTGGATGTGGCTCGTCGAGGTGAGGCTAGAGTTCCCACAAGAGAGGAGTGCGCCTCTACAGTTGAGTGGCTTTTGTAGGTCAGAGTACCTGTGTATATTTCCAGATTGTAGTGAAGATGGTATAGTGTGAGAGGGTTTGGTTGGATTATAGTGGAGAGAGAGATGAGGCCGCCAGAGAGTCCTGAAGGAGATGTGTTCCCTTGGATCTCTGAGGAGTTGAACTCCGTTAGAGACTTGGCTCAATTCATTTCTACTTAACAGTTGTTGCCTTCTTGTCAGCTGAGGTGCTGGTTTTGTTTGTGTGGTGTGTCATGTTGCGTGACAGTGGGTTCATGGAGATAGAAGCTGTGTTGTCAAGGTTTTCTTGAGGGATCGTTGAGTTTTCTTTTATGTTGATGCTTAGGTCTCAGGGCTAGTAAAGTGTTCTTGTATATCTCAAATAGACAGAAAGTTTGGGTTTTATCTTTGATTTTGATGTTTGGTTTGTGATGATTGAGATGTTGTTTGTTTGAGTTCATGGAGGACAGCTCCTGTAAGTATGAGTATGAAGACTAGGGATCTATTTCTGGGTTATTGCTAACTACTTTGTGTAACTTGAGATGAGAAGGTTCTGAGTTAGTTGTGTGCTAGCTATGTATCAGAGTGGTCAGCTATTTGTGTAGACTGCTTGGTTTGGTGTGTTTGGTGTGTTTGGGATGAAGGGAAGTGTTTGTGGGTTAGAGCTGACAGTTTGGAGTCAACAATCGCGAGTCAAATGGATATGGACTTTGAATGTTGTTTCTATGGCAACTACAATCAGGTTTGAGTTAGCTGAGTGTCCACGGGATTGGGTCCTTGTTGTGAGGATTGAGTGTTTTGAGTGCCTTGAGGTCTCAGCTGATACAAAGGAGAGAACTTGCATCAACTGAGTCAGTTTGGTCATCCTCAAGAGGATGGTCATTTTGGAGGCAGCTGTGTGTTAGTTGAAATCAGCAGAGAGCTTGTACTGTGATATCTTGATCAATTTAGAGGTGCCTGAGGGCCTGCGGATGTCTGCGGACATTTGAACAAGGTGTCTGTCTTAGTAGAGGCTTCTAAGTCAGACTTCTGAGGCAGAATTCGGTGCGTTCAGTCAGTCTCAAAAGAGGGTCAGCAAGGTATCCAAGAAGGTCCTACAGATGTGTGTGTAAGGTAAGCTGACCTTAGAGGACATCAGAGGATCTTGGAGAGTCTATTTTGGACTGGGGTCAAGAGGAAGATTACGGAGGCAGATATCAAACTATTCTAGGTTAGCTGAGAATTGTTTTGGTCAGTTGGAGGTTAGCTGTGGTCAGGAGAGGATCTTAAGAGGAAGATCAAAGCTTTTGGAGGTGACAGTTGACCCAAGAGTGCGCTTAGAGGAGGCAACTGAGTCATCTAAGGAGGTTGGGAGGGTGTTGAGATATTTGAAGGTGTCAGCTCGAGGTAAGAGGATAGGTGCAGGTCTGATTGGTGCCCTTGGAGATGGGATTTTAGTGTCCCCCAGTTCTGATCCCATAGTGTTTTCTTCTTGTGTGCCTATATCGGTGGTGTATAGAGGCCATCACCCAGCCACCACACAACGTCACCGTCCTGTTCTTTTGAATAGAGTGTATCTTCATTATTATCATTATCATGAAATCGTGGGTAAATCTTTTTTCTGTTTAGATTATCATTACCATGGTTTACCGTTCTTATTATCTATTGTTTATCTTTGGCTTATAATATTTTATCAGAGTTTGCGTTTCCTTGGCTATCAGTGTGTTCACAATCTTTTCTACTCTCTTTTCATTACTTCATCAGCCTACTCTATTATCCACATTCTATAGTAGCCATGGTGGAATTTGAGAGACTCACAGCAACCATGGACGTCAATCTGAATAGAAACAAGGCATGGCTGGAGAAAGTGGGCTTATTACAATTCGCATCCATGCCATGGAATTAGATACAACCTGGCCTTGAAGTTCTCAAACAATTACTGGAGGTGCATAAGAATACAGTCATCAAAACTACAGATGGCAATTTTACCTTCACAGCTAAATATGTTTCTCAAGTTTTTAATCTTTTCTTAGAAGGTGCAGTCGACGTACTAGTAGTTGCAACAGAGGAGGACATGGAGTCTTATTTCGACACCAAAGGATCGGCTAAAGAATACAAGCTGAGCAACCATCAAGAAGCCCACAACATCCTACACTTTAGATTCATCGTTAAAATGATCATTTTAACCTATAAGGTAACGTACATGTTAAAGAAGGCCATGGGGTTGTATTTGGTCAATAACAAGGCTTTGCACAAATCACTTTATAGATAATATTAATCTAGAAAAGGTTCAAGTTGCTTATAAATATCTCTCCCTATGTCCGGATAAAGTTGTTTCACTTCAGGAGGGAGTAGATGACATCAAAGAAGAGCTATGGAAAACAAAGGAAGAACTACAAACACTTACATCAGTCAAACAAAGAGTACAACTCCTGGAAGGGGAACAAACACATTTTAGAAGTATTATTGATTTGCACGCTAGGGAGATCTCTCAACTCAAACAAGAAAAAGTGCAGACGTAGTAGGAGATCAGGACCTTGCAAAAGAAGTGTATGAATGCTAAGCTTCAAAGTGATCATTTGTTAAGCCAACATATGGAGCAGCATGAAGCTCAAGAAAGGGTGGATAGAGCAACTTTGTAGGTGCTGCAAAGTAAAGTCAGTGCTCTGGATGCACCGAATGATGCAGAAGTGTACAAGCTATCCGTGAGTGAAGTCGACATATATGAAGCGCGCATTCAGGAGCTTATGGACAGTCTCTATGCGGGATACATTCAGGAATTGAAGAAGATTATTCAAATGACACGCCGTTCGGATGTCCTCCTCCAACAACAACAAGATGATGAATTTGGAGTAGGTGGATCTAGCGGAGGAGCTGAAGGAGCCGGAGGAGCGGGACCTTCCGGACAAGCTAGATAAACTCAGTAGACACACTCGGAGATACCACTCAGACAACTCAAGAGTAATCTATAGGAAAAGGTAAAGGTGACCAAGCTAGTCCATTAGAAGATCCGACATTAACCCAACTTAGAATGCAATATGTTTTAATTCAAGAGCAAGCCAGATCCTTTCACCATGATGTGGAGCAATTCAAGAATGAAGCTGAAGCGCTAAAGCTAGCGAGTCAAGGGTTGGAAGAGCGTAATGCCCAATTGGAAGATTTAGCAACTCACAATTTGACCAAAATGAACAAATTGAAGGAAAAAGTTACAGGCAATATAGTGAGAAGAATGGAAGAATACAAGTGAAATCTTTAAAGACTTCAGGAAGAGCACAATGAATATGAAAAAGCAAGTGAAGAAAAGATAGGGGAGCTTCGAAGGTCCACACAGGTGGTGGAAAAGGAGTTACAGAAGTGCTCCCGTATGTATACTGGTGGAGGCAGTGGAAACATTGCAAACCAGTGATTTACCTCTACCCTCAAATTAGAGGCCGGTGTAGAAAATAGTGGCACAGTTCAGTAAACTTGTACAGCCGTTGAGCCAGCAACCACTGGATGATCAACAACCTCCACCATCCGATGATTAACAAAGACAAAGTGTAGAATGCTCTAGAAGATTTAAAGAATCTACACAGAAGACATAGGGACAATCTTCCAGAGGCGCAAGTCGTGTACAACGCCGAGGTGTCGTTACCTGACTATATGGTCAGAGTAACCAGCCAAAGCAGGAGAAGCAGAGGAAGCTGATAATCCGGATCATCCTTTCTTAGATTACTTACAATCTCAATTTCATACTTATAGGGTAAGCACACCCATCAGTCCATATTATAGATATAGATTTCAGAAATCCTTTAGATAGGTCTGGATTAAGATTTCACGAAGATTTCTTTGAAGAAGTAACAGAATCCGGTTTTACTTTTACTTATTCCCGACATTAAGTGGGTTTGACTTTTGTCCGCTGAGGCGGACTTCCCACTGGGTGTGCCAGGTTTTAACTTGTAGATTTATCCTTAGTTATGTACCATTTATCTGCACCTAATAAGTCATGAGAATTCAACCGATATACCAAATGTATGTATCGTTTTATACCACACCTATCAACATCTTAAGGCGCAAAGTGCACTATTATGTATTCACTTATTCATTCATTCAGAGCAGCTGTAATATATGTAGTCTCATTGATGGTCTGTCAATTACCTGTTCTTTATTTCTTTTATTGATTGTACTGTTATCTTTAATGTTCTATGTCTATGATGCTTTAATATGTATAATTGTATTCGTTGGCTTTTCCGTCAACAAGAAGTGCCCTAGCCGAAGGCTGGTGTTTGGGGCCCAGATGCTAGCCTTCGTGGTTGGGGCACTTCCAGGGCTCTGATCAGCCCATAATTTCATCTGGGACCTCTACAAGCCCCAGAGAGCATGCAGGTCAAGTTTGGAGTGAATAAAAAAAATAATTCTTAATTTTTTTCAGAATTTACCTGCTCAGAGCTTCATCTTGCTCTTTTACCAACAACAAGTGGAGCATCATCAATGAATTTACCAACATACATCATCCATGCTGCTACCACTGATTTCCTTGACAATAGGTGGAGCATCCTGTATGTTGAAGTCAATGAAGCCATCTCCAACATCTTGAACAAGTGTGCAATACAACTCATCTTCCCTCATGTCTAGGAGCTCCAAGACATCTTGCACATTAGCAGGTACTTCTCATCCTCTATGATGATGGGTGTCAGGGATTCAAGGGATGGGATTTTTAAATTCTATACGTTTAGGCTCTTGGATGCCTATGTGTGATATTTCTAGAATTTTCTTAGCCTCTACTTGAGGATCAAGAGCCATCTCTACTGGCTCTTGATCAAGGTATGTGAAGCATGGGATGTCAACAACAACAGGGTCATCATCTTCAAGATCTGCTTCTTGAATATCTATTGATAGAATGTAAATTGCAAGAGAGATATCCCGTTCAATCAGATTGATTGGAATATGCTCTTCGAACAGAGGTAGGAACAGATGTTGTGAGGAGGTCCAGGGAGACATGTGCTAAGGCTATCTTGATTAATTTCTTGTGGCTATGTCCGCTATTCATGGAGAAGAGGGATTCCATAGGGATCCACCTAGAAACAAAGTTAGGAATGGAGAAGGTAATTTCATCACATCCCAAGCAATACTCTGCCAAGACAGAGTTGTTAAGCTCTAGGCTAGACAACAAGCTCTCAAGCTCTAGGCTCTCAAACTATATTTTTAGCAGTCACTTTCATTCAAGTTATATTCATACAGCTCACTTGAAGGTGATATCCGACTTTGTTGTTGAGATGCTAAGCTCAACATGAGCCGACACTCACGAGGTGCCTGCATGACCGTTCTACATTTACATTACTGGTGGGTTTGGTAGCTAGCACCGACATATCTTCGCCTAGAGATTTTACGACTAGACTACACTAACTAGTCCACATCTACCCACTCCTCTTAGCGTGTTCACATTATGGACCACTTGTATATATACTCTATTATGTGTGTTAGTCTCTTTATCTTCTTTGTAGACCTCTTTTGTTGTGTGAAGAAGAAGAAGAATTTTTAGCCTCTCACCTTTTGTGTTCTCTTCTAGGGTTTGTGTGAGTGTGTGTGTGGAGCTCAAGATCTCTCGTCCCTTGCATCTTTTCATGGTATCAGAGCCTGGTTCATGCTAAGGACTGAGCGACAAGCAAGAGAAGCATAGGAAGCAATATGAGGGTAAGAGCTTCATCTACTCTTCCCCCTTTGTGTTGACTACTACACCCTTATCGGGAGCTCTTCGGGAGGCACCGATAAATGAACTCCGATTGAGGAGCTTTCTTCACGGGAGCAAAGCTATAGGGCAACTATTCTATCCGTTGGTGTCCATTGGACAAAATTTTCTCGTCCAAAAATGCATTTCGGGTGTGTCTGGACTTCTGTTTTTTAGTTCTCAGGTATCACGGGCACTACGCGTAAGTTTCGATTCTCTACAGAACTCTGTTTTTGGAACTGCAGGAAGGGCGATTGGTTGTGTAGACACTGTGTGTACTACAAAGAGGTCTCAAGTTGCTATTGGGTGTATGTATGCAAATTGAAGTCATTGGTTGTGACAGTTTGGGTGCATATAGCACCGCAGAGAATACATCAATTTGTGCAGGTCAAACAAGAGTGCTGTTTTTGGTCAATTTGTGTTGCAAAAAGTATATCGAATGATGGAATAAACTAGATTGTTGTAGAGAAGCTTGACAAGAACAACTTCCATGCTTGGAGGTTTCGATTGACAAATTTTCTGATGGGAAAAGGTTACTGGGACTACATTGAAGGTGAACATGAGGAGGCACCGGAGATACCGGAGATTAATCCAACTGCTGAGATGTAAAAGAGCTTAAGGACTAGAATCAAGGAGCAAGGAAAGTTATGTATTGGCTTTCTATTAGTATATAGGACACCATGATTGGGCATATACAAGATGCCAAGTCACCTAAGGAGGCATGGGATACCTTTGGTGAAGCTGTATGAAACTAACACCAAGGCACGAAAGATTCAGCTGAAGAATGAGCTTCATACTGTGGAGAAGAAGAATATGTCTGTGAATGATTATGCCTTGAAGATCAAGGGAATGTTGATGATGATAAGGTGGAAGTGTGTCTATGTGGTCTCTCGGGCAACAGTATAAGGCGTTCAAGATGTCTATTCAGACTCGGGAGCATTCCCAACTTCACAGATTTGGTATCAATGCTGATCATTGATGAAGAGAAGAACTTAGGTGAAGATCAACAGTCTTCACAAAACAAAAATAATTCAGAGCAGTAGGTCTTCTATACAAGTGCCACGACATAGAGGTCGTGGATGTGGCCAAGGTGGTGGCCAAATAGGTAATTAGAATTATGGTCAGCCAGCAGTAACAATCCCAAGATTCACAACAGGTGGAAGAGCCCAGTTTAGAGGCAGGGGGAGTCAACGAGGTCGTGGTAATTGACAAAGGTAGCATAATGATACACAAGGTTGTTTTTACCATGGTAAGCCTAGGCATGTGCAAGAAGATTGCTATAAGAAGCAAAGTGACATGTAAAATGAAAAAGTGCAGCAAAACAACTATGCATCCTCTAGTAGAAATAATGAAGATAATGAGAGGTTGTTTGTTATGCAATATGTGGTTAATGTTATGTCTGGAAATGATGTAGTAGCATGTAAGGATGACGTATGGTATGTTGATTTAGGTGCTTCGAACCACATGACAAGTCATGGTGAGTGGCTCAAGGAAATAAAGAGTCTTAAAAGACTAGGTTTGGTTGAAACAAGGGATGACACTGCTCATCCGATTGCCCATGTTAGAGATGTGCCATTATCTATGCAAGATGGTAAGGTGAAGTACCTTGTAGATGTACTTCATGTTCCAAACATTACTAAGAATCTGGTTTCAGTTGGCCAGATGATTCAGCAAGGTTTGTAGGTCCTATTTAATCCTGATGGTGGCTTACGCAGAGGTTGACTTATGATGGTTATGTGACACATCACTATTCTTATATGGCAAAAGTTGTGGAGATTGTAGAACCCACATGTTTTGATGAGGCTATTGAAAATGTGTGTTGGGAGGAAGATATGGATGAGGAGATGGATACATTGTATGAAAATGAGACTTGGGATTTGGTGCCATTGCCTAAATGCAAGAAAGCTATTGGTTTTGTAAGTGGGTGTATATGGTGAAACATAACAGTGATGGTAGTATAAGTAAGTACAAGGCTAGATTGGTAGCCAAAGGATATGTGCAGACACATGGGATTGATTATGAGGAGACATTTGTCCCAGTTGCAAAGATGGCAACTGTGAAAGTTGTGATTTGCGAGCGGTGATTGCTAAAGGATGGTTTTTACATCAGATGGATGTAAAAAATGTGTTCATGTATGGTGACTTGCAAGAAGAGGTGTATATGGATCAGCCACTAGGTTTTGAGGATATAGGTCACCCAGAGTATGTATGTAAGCTTGGTAAGGCCTTGTATGGGCTAAAGCAAAAGCTCCACGAGCATGGCATGACAAGATTGCTGAGTATCTTGTCACTATTGGTTTTCATATGGCAGATGCAGATCACTCTTTGTATGTGCACAAGAGTGATAATAAGGGTATTGTGATCATTCACCATTTAGAGTGATAATAAGGGTATTGTAATCATTCACCATTTATGTAGATAATCTTATTGTTGGTAGTGACAACTTGGATGAGATTGAGCATGTGAAACGTCTTTCCCAAAAGGAAGTTTGAGATGAAGGATTTGGGAGATCTGCACTACTTTTTGGGAATTGAGGTCATTCGCACACCTGAGGGTATTTGGATGATGTCACAAAGATAGTATGCATTGGACATGTTATCCAAGTATGGGATGACTGATTGTAAGCCAATCTTGGTGCCATTAGATCAAAATGGTAAGCTTAGTGTGCGGATACAGGTTATGTGTTTGAGGATCCCACTATGTACAGGAAGATTATGGAAAGCTTGATCTATGTCACGATCAATAGGGCAGATTTGAGTTACACTGTTGGCTTAGAGAGCCAGTTTATGCAAGTTCCATGCAAACCAAATCTTGAGAATGTGCGACCATGCACACTTCGGTATTTGAGAGCCACTGTTGATTATGTATTGTTTTATGCAGCATGTACTTGGTTCATAGAATCACCGTTTTTTTTCCCTTAGGCGACGAGGCACAGCCGGCTGATTCTTTCCCATAGAACAAGAATCTTCTAGGGAATTATTCTAACTAGCGTAACTTGACGTATCTCACTGTATCGCAGGAATCCACCAATCCAGCCTAGCCCCAACCGGCCCATGGGTTAGCCAACCGCCCAACCACTGTATTGGTGGGATCCCTTTATATAAAAATTTGGTTATGTTTTGTCCCGAGTACCAAGGAAAAGGGTTTCTAGGCCCCCTAGCTGGTGCTTCAAGCAATTTGCTGAAATCCAAAATTAAAATCTTAAAGATCTACAATTATCTCTATGTATCTTTGCTAACATAAACCCAACCCTAGTATCGTATATGTATATCGCAACAACAGAAAGAAGTACACAACGATACATATATTTCTCTATAAAAA